>NW_027095699.1:860366-1051747 GCF_036850995.1 Saccopteryx leptura
GCAAGAACAGTATAAAAGTATAAAAGCACTTAAGAAACAACTCATTCAGAGCACTTGTCATCACAAGAGGAGGAGGAAGGTCTGGCAGGTGAGCAGTGCTCCAGAACCAGGGCTGTCTGGGCAGCGCCGGCCACATTGCAGACAGGAAAGAATCATGGTGATTAAGGCAGCTGGGGTTGTGGGCCAGGGTAGGGACCATTGTATCAGGCCCTGTGTCAGCCATCTCTTCAGTGTGTCTGGTTTCATGAGGGTGTGGTCAGTAAGGTCCTTCTGCTTTCATGGGTCTAGCACTGAAACCCAGCTGAAGTCCAGGTGTGATCTCTAACTTGACCCAAATGGTTTCTGTGGTTTACAGATCTGAGGCTCTGTTCCCAAGACTGTTTGGTGCTGACCAGACTCTGATGATTAAGGAAGGGCAAGGATGGTTAAATGTGTAAAGGTGAAAGGATAAGAAGGAAAGGAGGCAAGGTGGTCACTGTACCATTAGACTGGACAAGACCACTCTGAAACAAGAAGACAGAAAGGAGCCCTGGCCAAGTTGCATAATTTGTTAGGGAGTCGGCCCCCTACACCAAGGTTGTGGGTTTGATGTCCAGTCAGGGCCCATATAAGAATCAACCACTGAAGCCTGACCAGGTGGTAGCACAGAGGATAGAGCATCAACCTGGGATGATGAGGACCCAAGTTCCAAACCCCAAGGTTGTGGCTTAAGGATGGGTTCACCAGCTAGCTTGAGTGCGGGGTTGCTGGCTTGAGCGTGAAATCATGGACATGACCCCATGGTCACTGGCTTGAGCCCAAGGTTGCAGGTTTGAGCAAGAGGTCACTGGCTGAGCTAGAGTCCCCTGGTCAAGGCACATATGAGAAAGCAATCAATGAACAACCAAGATGCTGCAGCTATAAGTTGATGCTAATCATCCTTCTCCCTTCCTGTCTGTCTGCCTCTCTAGCTAAAAACAAAGAAAAGAAAAAAGAGAGAATAATCAACTACTAATTGCATAAATGAGTGCAACAACAAATTAATGTTTCTCTCTCACTCTCTTCCCTCCTCTCTCTCTAAAGTCAATAAAAATATTTAATTTATTGATTTCAGAGAGAAGAGTGAGAGAGAGAGAGAGAAAGAAAGAAGGAGGAGGCAAAGAGGAGCAGGAAGCATCAACTTGTAGTAGTTGCTTCTTGTATGTGCCTTGACCAGGCAAGCCTGGGTTTACAAACTGGTGACCTTAGTGTTCCAGGTCACTGCTGTATCCACTGTGCCATCACAGGCTAGGCAAATTTTAAAAAAAAAGTTTTTAAAAAGAAGACAGAAAGGAGAAAGTATTATGTTAAAGAAATGGACTTTCTGCCCAGTTAAGTGACCTTTACTATATTTTTGACATAAATAGCCAATTTTTTCCTTTTTCTTTTTTATTTTAGTGAGAGATAGAGAGAGAAGGAGGGACAGACTGGCTCAAACAGAGAGAGATGAGAAGCATCAATTCTTCATTGCAGCTCCTTAGTTGTTCATTGATTGCTTTCTCATATGTGCCTTGACTGGGGGGCTACAGCAGAGTGAGTGACCCCTTGCTCAAGCCAGCTACCTTGGACTGTGCCAGCAACCATGGGGTCATGCTTATAATCCCACACTCAAGCCGGCAACCCTGTGCTCAAGCTGGTGAGCCTGCACAAAAGCCAGATTAGCCTGCACTGAAGCCGGCAGCCTCGGGGTTTCAAACCTGGGTTCTCAGCATCACAGTCCATTCTGGAGAAGCAAGACCCTCTGGAAAACACTCTAGGTGAAAATTGGGTAAGAGAAAATCATTTGTAGATTTCAGTTCCTCTCAGTCCTCTAGAAAGGCTAATAAGTATGCCCTAGGGGTGGACTTTGGATAGTCCTGGATTTAAGCTCTACTAAACTGAGAGTGAATTTAGCACTGGAGCTTTGGGCAAATCTTACAGATTCTCTGAGCTCTTGAATGCTAATGTGTAAGGTGAATATACCTTACATGCATATATTCTTTGACAATATTCAATTCAATTTTATTTGTGTATGTATTTATTTATTTTTTAGGTAAGATGAGGGGAGATAGTGAGGCTGACTCCCATATGCACCCTTACCAGGATCTACCCGGCAACCCCAATTCTCGAGTACTGAGCTGTTTCTTAGCACCTCAGGATGATGTGCTCCAGCAAACTGAGCCATCCTCAGTGCCCAGAGCCAATGCTAGAACCAGTTGAGTCACTGGCTGCAGGAAAAGAAGGGAGAGAGAGAGGTAGACAAGGAGATGGTCACTTCTCCTAAGTACCCTGATTGGAACCAAAGCTGAAACATACACTAGGCCAACGCTCTATCCACTGAGCCACTGGCTAGGGCATAAATTCAATGTAAAAGCACTGACACCAGTTGTCCAATAAATACATCTCTGATAATAGCGACCATACGCTGTTGGTGTTGTATACATGGCCTTTCCTCAATACCTTACATATACTGTGCCCTTAATAAATATTTTATGAATAACTAAATGTTGGTAAGTTATACCTCATAATGGGAATATCTAGAAACAAAAATTGAATTGGCCATCTGTAGTCAGTGTACAGGATTACTATTATAGAGGCTCTCTGAGCCAATAGTTGACAAAAAATAAATATACCAGAGTATATATGACAGGTGATAATTTGATGGGAGGAGATTGTGTGTGTTCTGACAAAATAGAGACTAACACTGCAGACTCCACCAAACTCACTCTTCTCCAACTTAGAACCAGGAGAAAGGAGACTGAAGTAAAGATCTATAACCTACGAGAAAGAAAAGGCCATGTGTACCAAGAGGTCAGCGAGCCCCAGGATGATGACTACCTCTGTAAGTGACCCTCACAAAGCATGTTATCTCTTCATACAATAATGTCATCTGGTCATTTGGCCCTTAGAGCATTCCATTCCCCTAGGGCAGTGGTTCTCAACCTTTCTAATGCCATGACCCCGCAATACAGTTCCTCATGTTGCAGTGACCCCAAACCAAAAAATAATTTTGGTGGCTACTTCATAACTGTAATTTTGCTACAGTTATGATTTGGAATGTAAATACCTGATATGCATTATGTATTTTCTGACCCCAGGTTGAGAACCGCTGCTCTAGGGACCTGCACTGCAGAATTGAGGCTCAATGATGTGAGTGCCTGGGCTCTCTCTGAAGCTCTATATGTCCAGGAACATGCAGTACACTTTCCCTAATCCCTGTTGCTCTCACCCCCAGATTGTGAGAAGTGTCAGAACTTCTTCATTGACAGTTGTGATGTGCATGGGCCCCCTACATTTGTAAAAGACAGTGCAGTGGATAAGGGGCATCTGAACCATGCAGCCCTCACTCTGCCCCCTGGTTTGAGAATCAGACCATCGGGCATCCCTGAGGCTGGTCTTGGAGTGTGGAATGAGGCATCTGCTCTGCCAGTGGGTCTACACTTTGGCCCTTATGAGGGCCAGATCACAGAAGATGAAGAGGCAGGCAACAATGGATACTCCTGGCAGGTGAGAAGTATTTACCTCTTTCCCTTGTCTTGTGGCTTCCTACATCCCTCCCATGGCTTGGTGGGACCTGTCTTTCTACATACTAGGACATGGATGGAGACAATATGGTTAGCTCTGGGTACTGAGTGGACTGTGTAAGACCATGGAGCTCCTGTTGAGGATCACAGGTTAAGTGGGAGCAAAGTGGTACAGACACAAAGGAATGCCTCCTCCCAGCCCTGAGTGGACAGGTCAACTCAGATGTGATGAGTAATGAAAAATATCATGTGGTCATGAGTGGCAATGCATGCAAGCTGAAAGAGCTTTGTTGACAGTAGAGTAAAATAATTCTTCTATTACCTCCACATCTATAAAAAGCCTTTATATTTTCTTCCTAAAACACAGATCACCAAAGGGAGAAACTGTCATGAGTATGTGGATGGGAAGGATGAATCCTGGGCCAACTGATGAGGTAAGGCCAAGAAGTTTCTGGGAGTCATGGAGAACACTCATCCCTCTCAGGCCCATACATCTTGTCTTCTCATCATGCCTCCCTCAGTGGTCTCCCTCAATCCTCTGTTCCTCTTTTTTCTCCATTTGGTGCTCTGTCAAAGCAAGAGGTATTTAGCAGAAAAAGGAGACCAAAATATAGTATATGCCCTCAAAATATAATTCTCTATGCTGGGAAAAATTTAGGCACTGGAAAAAAATTTTGATAACCTGGATTACACTTATTTAATGTACTGAACATTATTTAAGCCCTTCCTATATTCCAGTTTAGCGAAAGATATTCATTACTTAGATCATATGGAGATCATCTTCTTAGAAGGACTAATTGGAGAAAGAGTGAAACAATTGATTTTAGAAATGTTTAACTATAATTTTCCTATTTTTTGAGAAGTGCACAGTGCCAGGATACCTAAACCAAGGATAGCCTAAAACTGTGAGGGCAGCAAATTATCCCAGCCTCACTTCTAACTAGAACTGAGTTCTGAAGCCTGCAGAGCAATGATCATGGGCCACTTCCCTGAGGGGCTCTTTTATCAGAGGCTACAGAATGTGAATAAGCTATTATTGTTCTTTATGATTTTGCTAAGACAAAGAGACCTCCAAGCCCTGGTCAGTTGGCTCAGTGGTAGAGCATCAGCCCGATCATGGAAGTCCAGGGTTTGATTCCCAGCCAAGGCACAGAGAAGTGCTCATCCATTCTCCACCCCTCCCCCTCTCCTTTATTTCTATCTCTCTCTTCCCCTCCCACAGCCAAGGCTCCATTGGAGCAAAGTAGGCCTCAGCAATGAGGACAGCTCCATGGCTTTCACCTCAGGCAATAGAATGTCTCCAGTTGCAGCTGAGCAACGCCTCAGATGGGCAGAGCATCACCCCCAGTGGGCATGCCAGGTGGATCCAGTTGGGCACATGTGGGAGTGTGTCTGTCTGCCTGCCTCCCCACTTCTAATTTGGTGGGGCAGGGAGACCTCCAGGTTTTTATGGGAACCTGGTGAGGCATCAAATGCTACCTAAATAAAATGTGAGGAGAATGGAGAAAGGCCTCTCAAGGAAAGATGGACTTGGGCTGAGTATTGAATAATGTGAACTAATCTAGACACAGAGTCCAACATCAAGTAGCAAGTTCTGTGATATAAAACAGGAACTGAGTTAATTTAGAGAAGCTAGAGGTCACTGGGTTTTATAGGCAATCAAGGTGGAGGTTACGTCTGGACTTGGCTTTGGAAAATGGTATTAGGCAGGATGAGCATCATAAGGACCTGGAGATAAGAAGTCATATGACATTGTGACAGGCTCAGACATTGAACAGAAGGTTCTCCGGGAGCACTGTGGGAGTGGGTGACATCAGAGCCCGAGTGTCAGGTGCAGAGCTGGACATGGATCTGAGAGGTAGTAGGAACTCAGAGTCTGTGGGTTTCTTTTCTTTCACCTGCCTCAATCCCAGGTATGTGAACTGTGCCCAGGATGATGAAGAGCAGAACCTGGTGGCCTTTCAGTATCTCAAGCAGATTTTCTACCGAACCTGCCGGGTCATCAGGCCAGACTCTGAGCTGCTGGTCGGGTACAGTGACAAGTGTGGTCAGAAGCTGGGCATCAAATGCGGAAACAAGTGGAAGAGAGAGCTCTCAGCAGCTAGAGGTGAGCACAGCCATTCTTCAAAATGGAAAGAAAAGAGAGAACTCACATTAGAAATGTTCATGGTACACTCTAAAGTCAGCAAGATTTTGAATCACATGCTTCATAAATTAAGAAATCATTTCATATGCCTTTGATTCTTAGGAAAAATCATTATATTTCTTATTTTTGATTTAATTTTTTTAAGTGAGAGGAGGGGAGATAGACAGATTACTTTATGTGCCCCGACCAGGACCCACCCAGCAATCCCAGTCTGAGGTCCATGCTCAGACTGGCTGAGCTATACTCAGTTCCTGCATTCAACACTTGAACCAATTGAGCTATTGAGCTGATGTTCGAACCAATGGAGCCCCTCGTTCTGAGAGGGGAAGAGAGAGAGAAACAGGCAGAGGTAGGGGAAGAGAAACAGATAGTCGCTCTTTACGTGTGCCCTGACTGGGGATCAAACCTGGAATGTCCACATGATGGCCAACACTCTGTCCACTGGGAAAAAGGGCCAGGGCCTGTTTTCTAGGGACACCTTGTCTAGCATACAAGGTAAGAGCAGAGGTTGGATAGATGCCCAGCAGCCTGGAAATGCAGTGGTGTGATCCAAGCTGAGACACTGGGGACCTTCCTGAGTGAGGTGGGACAATGGTGCTGTTCTCGGCTATAGAGTGGCTAATTCTCTAAGATTTGCATGGTTAATTTTTAGAGAATACACTTCAGTGGGGAATCCTCTATGAGATTACTTCATCTCCAAGTGAGAGAGGATGGTGGATTAGCTGGAGAGGGATGGGAAGCAGGCATGTAAAAAGTAGGGTGGGGGCTCTGGCTGGTTAGCTAAGTTGGTTAGAGCAGTGGTCCCCAAACTTTTTACACAGGGGGCCAGTTCACTGTCCCTCAGACCATTGTAGGGCTGGAGTATAAAAAAAACTATAAACAAATCCCTGTCCACACTGCACATATCTTATTTTAAAGTAAAAAAAACAAAAACAAAATAGGAACAAATACAATATTTAAAATAAAGAACAAGTAAATTTAAATCAACAAACTGACCAGTATTTCAATGAGAACTATGGGCCTGCTTTTGGCTAATGAGATGGTGGTGCCCCTTTCAGAAGTGTGGCAGGGGCCAGATAAATGGCCTCAGAGAGCTGCAGTTTTGGGACCCCTGGGTTAGAGCATCATTTTGTAATGCCAAGGTTCAGCCCAGGTCAGGGCACATATGAGAAATGACCAATGACTGCATGTCTAGGTAGAACAATGAATAAATGCCTCTCTCTCTTCTCTCTTTCTACTTCTTCTTTTCTCTCCTTCTCCTCTTCCAAGTCATCCTCTTCATCTTCCTCCTTCTATCTTTGCCTCTCTAAGATCAATCAATTTTCAAAAAAATATGATTGGAAAAATATTTTGAAACAGGACTTCCCATTGTGTATGAAATGGGCTGACACTGAATAAAATCAAGTATGAATATTTGATTTTCATTGAAGTTTGAGGAAGGACATATTTTCAGTTTATCATCTGTGGGAAACTATGAGGGAACACTTTCTAGTTGGGGTCAGTGGTCTTTCTAAATAACTGTGTTAAAAGCTACATGTATATAGGAAAGGTCAGCATTGTTTCACCCACACAAGGGGTGAAACAGCCCCTGATGCTACTTGAAAGTCCCTCATCTGGTAATGCATACAAAGGACCCTTGATATGGGCTTTCCAGATTTCTAAAGAAGATATAGTACATAAAAATGAAAAGAGAAAACAGACTGTAAAGAAACACCTTGTGGGAGACAGAGATTACACTGTCAACCCCATAAGAATGACTCATGGGACAGGTCTAAACAAAATATATGGCCCAGGCAGCCTTGTCAACATCTGTCCTGACCACAATTTTCTCTTTCAGCAGACCCACAGCCAGAGATACACCCATGTCCCTCCTGCTCTTTGGCCTTCTCCAGTCAGCAATTCCTCAGTGACCATGTGGGACGCAATCACCCCTCTCATATTCTCCCAGGAACATCTACAAGAAAACACCTCCAATCAGAGGATCCCTGCCCAGAGGTTCCAGATCAGCAGCAGCACCATACTGATACACACAGCTGGGATGACAAAGCTGAAGGTCGAAAGTTTAAAGAAATGTCCAAACATTTGCTTAAAAGGATCAGGCCAAGGAGGATTTCAAGGGCCTTTTTAAAATCTCCCAAAACACACTTGGGAAGCTCTGGAGAACAAGAGAGAATGATGCAGGAAGCGCCAAGCAGAGGACAGAATGTGAATTCAGTGGACACAGAAAAACTGTTTATGAGAGTAGGAATTTTGAGAATTGTAGCTGTCAAGTATGGAGAGTGTGGGCAAGGCTTTGATGATGGGTCAGATCTCCTCAGACACCAGAGGACACACTCATGGGAGAAGCCCTATGTTTTCAGAGCATGTGAGCAAGGCTTTACACAAAAGTCAGATCTCCTCAGACACCAGAGGACATATTCAGGGGAGAAATCATATATTTGCAGGGAGTGTGAGTGAGGCTTTTCACAGAAGTCAACTCTCCTCAGACATCAGAGGACACACTCAGGGGAGAAGCCCTATGTTTGCAGGGAGTGTGAGCGAGGCTTTTCACTGAAGTCAACTCTCCTCAGACACCAGAGGACACACTCAGGGGAGAAGCCCTATGTTTGCAGGGAGTGCGAACGAGGCTTTGCACGGAAGTCACATCTCCTCAGACACCAGAGGACACACTCAGGGGAGAAGCCCTATGTTTTCAGAGAGTGTGAGCGAGGCTTTTCACTGAAGTCAACTTTCCTCAGACACCAGAGAACACACTCATTGGAGAAGACCTATGTTTGCAGGGAGTGTGAACAACGCTTTACACAGAAGTCAACTCTCCTCACACACCAGTGACACACTCAGGGGAGAAGCCCTATGTTTGCAGGGAGTGTGAGCAACGCTTTACACAGAAGTCAACTCTCCTCACACACCAGTGACACACTCAGGGGAGAAAGCCTATGTTTGCAGGGAGTGTGAGTGAGCATTTACATGGAAGTCAGTTCTCCTCAGACACCAGAGGACACACTCAGGGGAGAATTCCTTTGTTTGCAAGGAGAGTGATTGGGTCATTAGCATTAAATTGCATCTCCACAGCCATAGCTGTTACACAGGTCATACACCAGCTCTGAGGGGACTTCAGAATGAGTCTACTGACCCCTTACACTCCCAAGACTGTAATTAGTATAGAAGTAACTGGTTAAACAAGTTCTTCACTTTCATGACAAGAGATGAGCTAGACAAACAGTTCCTTAAGTGCTATGGGAATGTCAACACCAATCTCCATGGTCTCTTGGCCTCCTGTTCTAATAAATCTTATCTCCATAAAACTTTGAGTCCTACATACCTCATTTCCTCCTCCCCATTACTGAAAGAAGAGTTCCCAGAGGGCCAGAGAGAACTCACAATGTTAGGCACAGAAAGTCAACCCCTGGGAACATGGAAGTCTGGAGTCAATCTACTTAGGTTACTGCCCAAGGAGAGGGATTTGAGACAGATTCACCAGGGAAAGGCATTTCCTTGACTCCCCGGAAGTGGAGACTTCTCTCCTAGTAAGCTAACCACCCTCCTTCCTTGGCTTCTCTCGGCTCCTGTCCTGTTTTTTTTTTTTGTTTTTTTTTTTGTTTGTTTGTTTTTTTTACCTCTGTAGAATCAGCTGAAAGCCAGGGAGGAATATGTGCATGTGCATGCCCATGTGCCTGACTTAGTCTGGGCACCTGGTCTTCCTCACTCTCTCCTCACTGCCTCTTAAGGGTGAGAATTTCATGGTGTACACCACATGGACTCCAGATAATTTCATTGTGGATTTGAATATCAGCTCTGCCCTCACCAGCTGTGCAACCTAAGGTAAGATTCTCAACTTCTCTGTGCCTGTCTTTTAATCTATAAAATGGGAATGGTTCTTGACCAGGCAGTAGTACAGTGCATAGAGTATTGGACTTGGATGCTGAGGGCCAAGGTTCAAAACCCCAAGGTCTCTGCCTTGAGAACAGGCTCACCAGCTTGAGTGTGGGGTTGCAGGCTTGAGCATGGAATCATAGACAGGACCCCATGGTCACTGGCTTGAAGCCCAAGGTAGCTGGCTTGAGCAAGGGGTCACTCATTCTGCTATAGCCGCCTGGTCAAGGTACATGAGAAAGCAATCAATAAACCACTAAGGTGCCCCAACAAAGAATTGATGCTTCTCATCTCTCTCCCTTCCTGTCTGACATTATCCCTCTCTCTGTCTCACACAAAAAGATTGCTTCTCTCTCTCCACACTCTAAAATGAAATAAACAAATAAAAAGACTGAAATCGCCTGATCAAGGCATATATGGAATTTGATGCTTTCTGCTCCTCCCCCTTCTCTCTCTCTCTATCTCCCTCCACTCTCTGAAGTAAATTTTAAATAAATAACTGAAATAGAAATTGCTACACTGTCAGTCTGCCAGATTGGAGATCTTTATTTTAAACATTTGGAGTCATTTTGGCTCAGATAAACTCCTTAAAAACTTCCAGTTTTCTTGTTTCTTATTTTGACAAGACCAAGTACCTAACCTTGGAAAAATAAGTTCTGCCTGATATATCCTTAGGAAATGGCAGATGCAGACTACTATAATATGGCACTCACATCTGTTAGAACTGCTAAACTCCAAATATGACAATACCAATGTTCTCATGCATTCATTAATTCTTAGATGTCCCCTGACTGAGGATCGAGCCTATGACCTTGGTGTATCAGAATGATGCTCTAACTAACTAAGCTACCCATCCAGGGCATAACCATGGGTTTCATCCAACTCCCTCATTTAGGGATAGAAAATACCTCTTTCAGAACCAATAGATTACCACTAAAAAAGAAAATCTGTAGAAAGAAAACTTACTTAACATAAGCAGGTAAGTGGATCACCTGAGGAAGGAGGGGCAGGCCCCCTCTTCCCTGAGGAGGAAAACAAGAAGAATGCAAGGAAAGGGAGCCTGCAGGGGTAACTGAGTCAGCCAGTTCTAGATCAAGTACAGGTTTTGATCGACTTACGACCTGTGCAACTTAGGACCATTTGACTTTACGACCACAATCACAAGCCATGACTGCTCCACGTCTGGCAGCATAAGCATTGTCCAGCTGGGCATACGACAGTGCGGACCAGCTTCTGGCAGCACTACCATCTCCGCGTGCACCATTTAAACTGTTATCCAAGACTTTGTACAGCAATTTGTGTTTTTTGTCTTGGATATTTTTCATCAAACCACTCCCAAGATGTCTACCAAGAGGAAATTGTCTTTGTCTACACCTCAGCAAACCAAGAAGGAAAGAAAGAAATAAAATGGTGTAGAGATGATACAAATGGCATAAAATGAACAAAGAAAATTATGATCTATAACAATAATGAAAAAAAATTATGACAAAATATGACAAAGATTTTTATGACATCATTTCACAGTACTGTACATATAGCCTACTCAACTTAGGACCAAAGTGTGTTACAACCGGTCTGTTGAAACCAATCATGGTTGTAAGTCAAGCACTAGCTGTACTTCCTATATTTCCCTGAAAGGGTGCCTGGGGCCACTTGCTACACAGAGCAAAGAAGATAGAACTTATCTGCAAACCCCCTTTTCTTTTCTCAAAAGCTGTTAAGAGGCCCTGGCTGGTTGGCTCAGTGGTAGAGCATCAGCCTGGCGTGCGGAAGTCCCAGGTTTGATTCCCAGCCAGGGCACACAGGAGAAGTGCCCATCTGCTTCTCCACCTTTCCCCCTCTCCTTCTTCTCTGTCTCTCTCTTCCCCTCCCACAACCAAGGCTCCATTGGAGCAAAGATGGCCAGGGCGCTGGGGATGGCTCTATGGCCTCTGACTCAGGCACTAGAATGGCTCTGATTGCGACAGAGCAACGTATCCTGTGATTCCACCTAAATTCACCCTCCCATCCTGGAGTTATGGGAGTGACATATACCTCTAGACAAAGGGATCACGGGCCCCTTGCATGAAAACACTGTATTCTATAAAAGGTATATAAGATGTAAGAAATCTAACTTTGGGGAGCACATATTTGGTTGCCTCTTTGGGGGTCACACTGCTCCACCAGCTAAATATAAGGTCTACCGGAAAGTTCTGTTTGTTTCTATCACAAGTTTTGACACATAAGCACGTTTATTTGGCGCATATGTGCCTCTCTATTTTTATCACTTAATGTATACATACTGATGTAGCAAATTAACTAAAACAAAGTTGATTCATATTAGTCTTAAGTGTGAAGCCATAGTGTACCCATGGCTACTGATAAAGTTCATTTATGCCACTGTATTTGATACAAATTTCAACAAGGAAGAAATGCTACAGAAGCATGTGGAAATTTATTGAAAGTGTTTGGTGAAGGTACAGTTTCTGATAGGATATGCAGAAGATGGTTCAAAAAATTCGAAACAGCCCTGGCCGGTTGGCTCAGTGGTAGAGCATCGGCCTAGCATGCAGAGGACCCGGGTTCGATTCCCGGCCAGGGCACACAGGAGAAGTGCCCATTTGCTTCTCCACCCCTCCGCCGCGCTTTCCTCTCTGTCTCTCTCTTCCCCTCCCGCAGCCAAGGCTCCATTGGAGCAAAGATGGCCTGGGCGCTGGGGATGGCTCTGTGGCCTCTGCCTCAGGTGCTGGAGTGGCTCTGGTTGCAACATGGCGATGCCCAGGATGAGCAGAGCATCGCGACCTGGTGGGCAGAGCGTCGCCCCTGGTGGGCGTGCCGGGTGGATTCCAGGTCAGGCGCATGCGGGAGTCTGTCTGACTGTCTCTCCCTGTTTCCAGCTTCAGAAAAATGAAAAAAAAATTTGAAACAGGTGATTTCGACCTTTCTGATAAGCCATGTCTGGGCAACCATCTTTGATTGATGACAATGTTGTTAAGACCATATTGGAGCAAGATCTTTTTCTGACAATATCGGAGATCTCAGAAAGGCTTAATTCAGCTCAGCAAACCATTTTCGACCATATTCGGAAGATAGGATTGGTGTGGAAATATTCAAGATGGGTGCCACATAAATTAAATCAGAAGAATTTGGATGATCGAGTCATCATACGCACATCTCTGCTTGCTCGGAACAAAATCAAGCCCTTCTTGAACCGGATGATAACTGGCGATGAAAAGTGGATTACCTACGAAAACATCATAAGGAAAAGGGCATATTGTGAACCCGGAAAACCTAGTCCTTCCACCTCTAAACCAAATTTGACTTTGAATAAGAGAATGTTGTGTATATGGTGGGACATTCGAGGACAAATACATTATGAGCTTTTAAAACCAAACAAAAAGCTCAATTTGGAGAAGTATTGTCAGCAACTGGATAATTAAAGACAGCAGTCCAAGAAAAGAGGCCGGTGATGTTCAATAGGAAGAACATCATACTGCATCATGATAATGCCAGGCCACATGCTGCTTTAGGGACTCGTCAAAAAATTGCAGAACTAGGCTGGAAAATTTTGTTGCATCCACCATATTCCCCAGACTTAGCACCCTCCGACTATAAATTGTTTTTGTCCTTACAAAATTTTTTGAAGGGCAAAAAATTCAAAAATGAAGAAGATATCAAACAAGCACTGATTCAATTTTTCGCATCAAAAGATAAAACCTTTTTCCAAAACAGGATATACAAATTGCCCTCATGCTGGCAAGAAATCATTAATAATAATGGCAATTATATTATTTAATAAAGTTTATTGACGGTAAGAAAAATTTGTATTTTGTTTTATTCCATAAATGGACAGAACTTTCTGGTAGACCATATATATTTCTACTTAAAGATACCTTTTTTATTATGTGGGCTAATTAATACTAAACTCTCCCAACAGCACCATGACTCATGCCTGAAGTAAGCTAATCTAACATGCACATTTCCTCTGTCAAGTATGTCACAGCCTCCCTGGGCTCAGGAACACCAGACAACCACTCAGCAACACCTCTGTTTAAGGCAGCGGAGTCAACAACAAAACGCACAAAACTGTGAATACATGGAACCAGCAACTCAAAAGGACACATGGGTACTGTAGGAAAGCTGAAACTAGCAGCACAGACTGGAAGGAGACTTGACTTGGGGTGGTTAACACACAATACAACATACACACGATCATTATACAATTGTAAACCTGAAACCAACATAATTTTACAAACCAATATCACCTCAATAAATTCAATACAAATTTAAAAAAACTTTGGGCAAATACACTGAAATGAAAACAAAAATTTAAAAAAGGGCACTGCCAAGAGTAGAAAAATTCACAGAAAATAAAGAAAAACCAGTGCTTCAGAGGAAAGCTGCTGTATTTACAACATACTGTCCCGCGTGTCCAAGTCGACTCTACAGGGTTTCACTCTTCACTGCCTCTGAGCCACCTGGCAGCTCATTCAATCACAAGTGGTTGACAGCAAAGCAACAACACTTCCTGCCTCCAGGCACGCAAATCCCTCCGTGGAGGTTCAATCCGCTCCTCACTCCCCGCGGAAAAAGCCACCGCTGTGTCGCATTTCCACCCTCGTGCCCTGACGCCTGCTTTCCCACTTCTCCTCTACAGGTGGACGGATTTCTGACTCCACGCGGATTACTGAGTGGAGTAAAACCTCGAACGCGGCTCACTCCTCCTGTACTAGTCACAGCCGAGAACTCGTCGGTGGCGCTGGGGTTGCATCGCCAGCCTCTGGCACCATTGTCCCCTCACCTGTGTGCAGCGACAGCCAGCCCTTGTGGTGCACGATGTGGTGAGGCGCGTGCGCCTCCTCCTACATCACCGGCTTGTCCCCTTGGCTCACTCGGACCTTGGCCGCCTGATACTAGGAGGACAGAGAGGCCGTAAGTCCGCACGCCTGACCCAGGCGGCGACCCGGCCCCTCGTCTCCAGGCGGCTCACCTTGGCGCACACCGCGGAGACGTGAAGGGTGTGCCAGGCGCACGGCAGCTCTCGGCTCCAGGACAGCACCTGCGTGTGTGGAGGGGGGATTGTAACATGAAACTCGGGGCAGCCATGACCCACCGAGCCCGCTCACCCACTGTCCGAGCCTCCAGCTACCCATGGGCGCCGCCATTTTGGCTGAGCGCAGTGCGTGACGCTCCACCGCGCCGCGGGGGCAAAGGTCAGTGCACCGTGGACGAGATCGAATCGGAGCCGGCGCAGCTGCGACTCTGCGGTGGGGGGCGGGGCCCGAGGGTGAAGTGAAGGCGGGGCCGGGCGGACCCAGGCTCTGGCTCTCATTTCTGCACCTCTTAGCGGGCCACCGCTGGAGCTGCGGTTCGGGGCGGAATGAGCATGAGGTTTCACCCGAAGAGCTTGTCCCAGTGTCCTGAGGACAGCAACGTGCCCCTCGCCGCACTCCCGGGCCTCCCCTTGGAGCGTTTTCTTAGTTTTTACACATTCAGCTACTTGAGTTGTCTCCAAATATTTTTTCTGCAATGTCGATATTAAAGCCCTAACGATACACTGAAACAAGCTCACAAAAACTGTCAAGATGCCATTTAAGAAAAAAAGATCATCTACTTATATTCACACAGTAAAAATATACAAAAAATCATTTCAAGTGTTAGCAGTAGTTATCTTTGGAAAGTATGATGATGTGTAATTTCTTTTGGTTTGTAATTTTTTTCTCCTTGTAGTCTGTATTCTCTTGAATGAACATATCTAGTATTACGTATTTCTCATAACTTACTTTGCTTTTTAGGCCATATTTAATTTACTTTTAAAACTTTCTATTACAGTTTACTTTCAGTAGTTTTTTCAAATAATTGTTTTTAAAGCAAACTCCTGGATTTATCCACAGTGAAGAACAAACACGTTTTGGTTAAAACTTCCCCCAATTTTTCAATGAGGCGCTATGCAAAAGGGAGGGGCTTCACTCTGCCCTGGGCGGGTCAGAACCTCAGGGCCACCACGGGGCCTTGATGCTCAGACCAGGGCACTAACACCGTCATTGGTCTGCACTGACGACTACAGCGAAGAGGAAAGTACCAACACTGGATGTCTTATTTCAGAATTTAACACTGTAATGGGGAAAAAAAACCCAAAACACAAAATTTAGGTTCCAGGTTCTGGAGTTGTGCCCTGGTGGAACAATCTGTACACTTGAGCCTCAGTTCCATTTTCTATAAAATGGTTTTGTTGCTGATACCATGTCATAGAACTGTCAGTAGAAGTAGTTGTCATTGGTTCTGTTAGGCTGATCATGTGAAATCGCCAACACTTGGCCTTTTTTTATTTTTATTTTTTTATTTTTCCAAAGCTAGAAACGGGGAGAGACAGACAGACTCCCGCATGCACCCCGACTGGGATCCACCTGGCACGCCCACCAGGGGGCGATACTCTGCCCACCAGGGGGCGATGCTCTGCCCCTCAGGGGCGTCGCTCTGTTGTGACCAGTTAATTTATATCTATAAACTACAAATCAGGTGGCAAATCATTCAAAGTACAATTAAAAAATAACTTGAATAGCGATAACATTGGTAAAAGCTTTTAAAGGATTAGTACTAACTAATAACTCAACTTTACTGTTGTTGTGAGTCAAGGGGCAGAGAGAGATTAACAGACAAAATCATTAAGGACTAGCAAAGGACCACCGCTTGCTCAGGCAAATGGCCTTGAGTTTATGCAGTGTCCTAACTTTTCTCACAAGACTTCAAAAGGCTTGCTTATTAAGAAATTGTCATAACATCAAGAGTAACTTTTGCTTAAAGATATATAGAGTGCACCTGCAAGATAGCTTAGTAGCAACATAATATCAGAAGGCATTAATTGCTATTGCTTCTATGGATTCTTCCATATTCCTCTTTATTATCTGAACGAAAAACCTTGGGAAAGTATATAAATCTCACGAGAATGTCTCACTGAGAAAGCCCAGTAACTGCCTTTAGTCATAAAACAAGTCTCTTAGCAAAACATTCTTTTCTTGCTGACTGCATTCCCATTCCAGGCCACGCAACAGGCCATTCTATTACTCCTTTCCTAAGATTTTATTGTCTAGTCAAATTTTATTTATTTACTGTATTCACACACTAGTAAATTCTAACTATATTCTTCTTAGAGTGTTTCACTATTTGCAGATCAAATAAGCAAGAAGAAAGGAAAGTTTCTCTACTCTATCATATGAAAAGGCTAGGGTGGAAAAATGATGAATTAAGTGAAGGCCGAAAGGTGCTCTGTGCACAGCCACTGCCTTCTACCCATTCACAAGTCACAATCTATTCTTTCTAACATGATTAAGAAGAAATTCTCCTGCAAACTTAACCCTTTACGAGGGATATCATAGCCAGCCTCTTATGTCTATGAGCCCAGTTCAAGGGGCTTACAGGCTTTTCTGTGGAACTTACACCTTCTGTCTCATTTCCAAAGAAATTACTACAAATCTACAGGGAAAGCATGGTACTATTATTCCTGTGCCATAAATAATAGCACACACCCAGAAAAGGGGGGAATATAAGGCCAGATTAATTCAAAAGATTAAAGGGGGAAGTATCGTTGTGCCTATCCTTTGCGGTGACTTTGTCAACCCGCAGCTGTTGGTCTTTACTGCGGTGACTCTATCTTCTTTTGCTGTGACTTTGTCAACCAGCAGTTGTGGATCTTCTCCTGCTGTGACCTAGTTAGCCAGCATTAGTGGATCGGCTCCCGACAGTTAGAGATGATCATAATTCTGCTCTTATTTGTTCTCACCTTACATCACCCATTCTGATCCGGCCTCTTACAAACACTGCATGCTCACAACAGCCATGCCAAGGGTTTCAGCCACTTACCTGTCTTGGACATGGCCTCTTACCAATTTTCATATTACATATAACTAGTACACTTTTAATGATAACATGTCAACAAAATGAACACGATTCCTGCTGGATTCTCTCCACTCCTTTCTCCAAAAAGGAAGCGGCCCCTGTGATGCTACCCTAGGTGCTCCTGTGAACTATGGGGGCAGTTTCCTCAGAAGCACAGGACGGTTTAGTCCCAGGCCCAGGTAACCAGTAGCAGTCAGAGCACTGGGGCACATCTGTCTCACTTCCCCACAGGGTCCACCAGCTGCCTACAGTCTGCATGGACTCAGCAGGTTCTTGGGCATGTGGCTGCAGCACAATCAGGAGCTGGTGAACTTGCTGCAGGAACAGCACTTGTAGGGAGAGACACTGAAGAAGAAACTCTCCATACGTGTTACTCAGGTTTCTCAGTATTGGCAAAATGAAACCAGGGATATTTTCTTATGAGATCAGATGAGATCGGGCGCGTTCAAGGTGGTATGGCCGTAGACCAGGGATATTTTCTTATCAGTCAGGGAACAACTGTCTCTACAGTATTTCTGAAGCAGCATGGTAGTTAAGTGCCGCAGGGAAAAGCCTGGGCAGAAAAGCCTGTTACATACACACTCATGCCCAGTGCATGACTCTCCACAGGCCTGTATATGAAACCAGCACACCATAAGTGGGTCCCAAACCAGGCTGTGCTTTAGAATCACTTTGAAAAGGACATGTTAAAAATAACACCCAGAGATGCCAACTCTGTTACTCTATACCGGTGTTTCCCAACGTGGGGCCCACGCCCCACAGGGGGGCAATTCGATAGTTAAGGGGGGCAATTTGAAAATGGACTCGACACAACTTTAACTCTTTTGCCCTAGGCCATTTAAATGCAATGCTAGATATCGGTGCCAAACTTAACAAAAAATGCAATTCTTAAATAATTGCGGTAAATAATTATTAAGTATAATTTCGTTTGACGAGACCAAAATATCAACTGGGTGATTGGCGTCGTCAAGTAAACTTCGTCCTGAGTTCACCGCAAAGCATGCTGTCTGCCACGGGGAACCCCGGACATTTTAAAAACTCGCTAAACAACGCAGTTATTCTCACCTAATTGGCCCATCGCAACTTCTGTAGTGTTTCACATCATTCAGTTGGTGTTAATTTGAAATAAGTGTCAGTCAAAACTGTTGTAAAAGCTCATTGATTTAATAAATATACATATATATAGTATAGATATAATTGGTAAGTATTTGATTTTATTTTTATCAATATTAAACTCTTTATTAAGTACTTCTTGCATCGGGGCTAGAAAGCACTAATATTTTATAAATATTATTGGGGCTATAATAGTGCATGCATGACAGTTTTAATTTTAGAAGCATAACTTTCCAGAAAATTTTGTCAAGTGGAAAAAATACAGATACCTTTTGATTTGCGGTGGTAGTGTAGTAAATGTGTTATATACATTTAAATAAATACGAATGTTTAGTATACGTTTACTCTATGTCACATTGAATATATTTTAACACATATTTTAATATTAGTTTTTAATTGATCTTATTTTTATTTCTTATAGGCCATAGTAAATGAGTGGTGCAAGCAAGAAAAAATCTCATCAATATTTGGAGGAATATTTAAAATTTGGGTTCATAGCCTCTGTTCACGATGAGCACATTCCTTTTTGTCTTTTATGCCAGCAATGCTTGACCAATGAATCAATGAAACGAGGTCATCTTGAGGCGCATTTGAAGGTGAAACATAGTGCTCATATTAATTCAGATTTGAGTTACTTTAAAACTTTAAAGAAAAATTTTGAAAAAAGAACAACATTAAAGTTTCTATTTACTGCTCATACTTCAACTAATAATCGTGTTCTTGAGGCTATTTATCAAATTTCTTTATTCATCGCTAAAACTGGAGAAAATCACACTATAGGAGAGAATTTAATAAAACCGTGAATATCAGCATTTCTTAAAATGGTTCTTGAAAAAGATGACAAAGATGTAAAAGCTATGCCACTCAGTAACAATTCTGTTAGCAGAAGAATAGATGAAATGAGTGAGGATATTGAAAAACAACTTATTGAAAAGCTGAAAACAAGAAAATTCTCCTTGCAAATGGATGAATCAACTTTGAGAGACAGTGAGGCAGTATTGATAACTTACATAAGATATTATATATTGATAAAGGACATTTTGCTGAAAAAATGTTGTTCTGTAAAAGATTAGAAAGCACCACTACCTCCAAAGATATATATAATAAGCTAAAAAACTACTTAGATGTCAATGATATACCAATGAAAAATATAACATCTTGTGCTGCAGATGGTGCTCCCAATATGATGGGCAAGAAAAATGGCTGCTTAAAATTGATGAAAGATGCGAATCCAGAAATGATTCTTGTGCATTGTGTTATTCATAGGGAAAACTTTGTAGCTAAAAACATCTCGCCTGTTCTGAATGTAGTATTACATACAGTAATAAAGTGTGTTAATGCTATTAAAGCTAGTGCCAAATGGGAGCGTCTTTTCAAGCTATTTTGTGAAGAACAAAATGAAGACCATGTGAGACTTTTACTTCATACTGAAGTAAGATGGCTATCTAAAGAAAATTGTTTGAAAAGATTATGGAACTGTTTGATACTCTTAGTGATTTTTTAAGCGACAAACCTGAAATGAAGTATCTGTTAACAATAGATGGTAAAGCATTTGTGAGTTATTTAGCTGATATCTTTGAAAAATTAAATATATTAAATAAGCAACTTCAAGGAACAAATAAAACTCTTGTCAATGAAAAAGCAAAGATATTTGGTTTCATTACCAATATTGAGTTATGTCAGAAACATATTAACAACAAAAACTTTAAACAGTTTCATTGGCTCCAAAAATGTGAAGTAACTGATACCACTTTACTTGTTATTGTCAATCATTGGAATATTCTATCGGCTGATTTAAAAGAAAGATTTTCTGATTTAAAACAAATTGATTTCCCAACATGGATGATGCAGCCAATGTTAGTGGATTTGTCTGATATATCAAATATGCAGTATCAAGAAGAACTCGCAGAATTGCAAAATGATGAGTCAGTTAAAGCTTTATTTAATATCAAAGGAGTGATGGCATGGCTTTGTGAGGAAACATAAATCAGCAGGGGACAGCAGTGGCAGCGGAGGCCTCTGGTGAGACATGGCAAATCAGCTGGTCTGGGATCCAGAGAGGCGAGTCAGCATCCTGTGGAAATATACAAGCATACCCTTTCCCCTGAGTTAGAATTACATCTGGACCTTTCCATTGACCTGTCAATAAATCCTTCCACTTTGCCATTGGTTTAGGCTTATCCAGATCCAGATTCCAGTGTCTCAGCATGCGAGTGTGGCCTTGATAGTCTGAATTAAGATTGTTAATAACAAACAAAGCATGATTTAAAAGCTGATATAGGGAACTATACTTTAACTCATCTTCCTGTAGTTTTTGAATCTGCAGTTTTTCAGGGTCTGATGAGTCTTCTCTACTATACCTTGTCCCTGTGGATTGTAAGGGATGCCAGTAATATGTGAAATATTAAAAGTGTTACAAAACCTTTTAAAGGCAGCTGATGTATATGCTGGAGCATTTTAAGTTTTAATAGCCTTTGGCATTCCTAGAATAGCAAAGCAGTGAAAAAGATGTTGTACTACATCCTTAAAGGCCTCTCCAGTTCGTGCAGTACAAGCAACAACATTTGAAAAGGTATCAACACAAACATGCACATAGCAAAGTTTGACAAAAGATGGAATATGACAGATATCCATCTGCCAAAGGTCATTGGGTCAGAGTCCTCGTGGGTTAACTCCAAAACTACGATTAAAAAAGTGAGTAGGGCAAGTGTTACAGCTACGCACGATAGCTCGAGCAGCTTCACGACATAGTTGAAACTGCCACCGGAGTGCAGATGCATTCTGGTGATGTAAAGCATGTGAAAGTTTAGCTTCTTCTACTGCAGTAAACACTGCTTTCTGCTGTGTAAGAAAATCTGCAAGACGATTTTCTTCGTGTAGTGGTCCTGGAATAGAAGTGTGAGAGCAAATGTGGCCAATAAAGAAAGGGAGAGTTCTAGAATGAATCTGCTTTTGTAAACTGCTTAAGAGTGAAAAAATAGTGGTTAAATGATGTGGCAAAGAAGCAGTTTCAATGTGAGGAAACATTTTAACTATATATTGTGAATCAGTGAACAAATTAAAGGGAACATGTTTCAATTTTTGAAATGCTGTTATAACAGCAATAATTTTTATTTTTTGCGCTGATTTCTCCTGAGTTTCAGTGATAATATGCTTATTCCCTATAATTGTTACAGCTTTACCATTAGATGAGCCATCAGTAAAAACCAGTGCAGCTGGTGGCAGCAGAGGATTTCTAGAAGTCTTAGTGGGAAAAATTACTGATTGTCTTTTAGAAATTGCAGCAGTGGGTGAGCAGGAAGATGAAATAAAACCTGCCCTGTAAAATTACTAAAAGCAATTTGCCATTCTGAATTTAGCTATAATAATGCTTGAAATTGATCCTTATTATAAGGAACAATGTCTTCTGTCATTTCTTTATCAAACAACTCTCTGCTGTGGTTTCTTCCTTTAATTATAAGAGTAGCCACCAAATCAGTATAGGGCATAATAACTTCCTTGTGAGAGACAGGTAAGTGAAGCCACTCTAGAGGGCCATTCTGCCACAAACATCCGGTAGGGGTGTGTTCAGTGGCCAAAATCACAAGCTGCCATGGTTTCTCTATAATAACTCTGACTAAATGTTGATTATTAATTACTTCTATTTTTCTAAGAGCTTTTGCCGCTTCTTCTGTGAGCTCTCTAGGAGAAGTTGGATCAGCATCTCCTCTCAAAATATCAAACAATGGCTTAAGCTCAGCTGTAGTTAATTTCAAATAGGGTCTAATCCAATTAATGTCTCCCAATAATTTTTGATAGTCATTTAGAGTTTTTAAATGATCTTTTCTTAATTGTAACTTTTGAGGACTGACAATGTCTGTAGACAGAACATGCCCCAAGTAATTAAAAGGTGGCTGTACTTGAATTTTTTCAGGAGCAATTTTTAATCCAAAATTCTGTAAAGACTGAGTTGTTTCTTGTAAAATATTATGCAATTTTTCCCGATCAGGCAGAGCAAGTAAAATATCATCTATATAGTGAATTAAATAAAGATCAGGATATTTTAATCTTATTGGATCTAAAGCTTGATTCACAAATTTTTGACAAAGTGTGGGACGGTTTTTCATTCCCTGGGGCAATACCTTCCACTGATATCTCTCATAAGGTTTAAAATTTTCTGATGGCAAACTAAATGCAAACTTTCGACAATCCTGTGTAGCTAATGGTATAGTAAAAAAGCAGTCCTGTAAATCTATAACAATTACACTGTAGCCATGAGGCACCGCAACTGGTGAGGGGTTTAAGGGTTCTTATTCATCTATATAAATCATTTCCATATATCTGGAGCTATTTTGAAAAAGACAAAACAGCATTATTAGCTGGATCAAACAAAAGAGAGTAAAAGTTTGCAGGAGAAACAGGTTCAGCATTTCCTGTAGGACTCTAGCTCTCTCAGCTGTTGAATAATCCTGTATATCAGCATTCAAAAGAAATTTTTTAAAGTAAGAAGCATGATAAAAAAGATTTGCAGGAGTTCCAGTATACAATTTTTCTATATTCATAAAAACATTTCTACTCCATTAATTAACAGGCAATTTAAAGAACACGTTAAACCTGGAAAATTCTAGTGTGACTTTCGTTATTTTCCTATATTAAAAAAATCTACACCTTTGTTAGGCAAATCTACTCTGCTTCATGCTCTGCAGTGGCAGCAAGCAGCCTGAAGCTTGAAGCAGTTTAGTCAAAATCAACAAGTCTTTAGGATTCATGTTTCATACTATTTAAATTTAAATGAGCACGCTTTACTTGTTTCAATTAAAATTATAAATTTTTAGGGATATTTTTATAATATTAGAGCCAGCATATTCAATTTTTGCATGCAAGAACTTAAAAAATCACATTTAGACAACATTAAACAAAGACCAAACACAAACAAGAATCAGACAAAGTAGACAAATCAGACAAATTAGAGAGAAACCCGGGATTTTAGGGATTAGAATATGGCCTGCTTGATTTTTACACAGGGCTATTTTGATTGGAACATATTGGATAGAAACTAAACAGAACTCTCTCTCAAAAAGTTTTGAGAATGGCCGTTTATGAGATTCTGTTTAGCCATATCCAAACAGGTGTTCCCTTTGCCCTCTTTTCAGGCATAGAACAGGAAAAAAATAAAATGAGTTGAGAGAAAGAGGAGAACAGAAAAAACTGTAATTTTTCCAAACTCTTAAGTCCTTTACTAAAGAAAAGCAGATAATAACACATCTTTAAAACTCATCTCAGTCTCTAATCATTCTTAAATTCTAATAGCTGCTATAACCAGCAGCCAAAATCCCTCCATTTCAACCCCCACAAGAGGCTTGCTTCTCATATTTTGCATTCCAAAGCAGGTAATTTTCTCCAGATAAACAGGCTTTAGCGACCTGTTTCCAATCATAAGGAGTTATCCAATTATGAGAAACTGTTTCCACCAAAGACAGTATACGGAGAGGTGGGTCCATATTGACTGCAAGCCATTTTCAACTCTTTCAATAATTTGTAAGGAAGCGGCTCCCATGTAGGAATCCCCTCATCATCAAATTCACCATCCACAGCCACAGGAAAACATAATGCCAAATCAGTTTCCCCTTGGTCGCAAGAAGCTTGAATTGCCTTATGTAACCCTGTTAACCCTGATGATTTTTTCTTTTCATTATCATCTGGTGATTGTACTGGTAGAGGCAAAGACATTCTAATAACCTTATTTTTATCCTTTTTGTCAGTCTTGGGGGGATATAATATGGGCAAGACTGTTTTTGACTTCCAATACTCATTATCCCTATTATATTTAGCTGCCTCATCTTCTAATTCAGCCTCATCAGATGGTGATAAATGATCTTCACTATCATCCTGATGTTTACTTAATTTTAAAGAGACCATTCCATAATCTGTACTATCTTGAGACTGCCTTCTATTTCTAATTAATGGAGTCTCTTCTTTTGGAGCAGCAGTTGCCTTAGAAAATTTATGTATCTCATGTTCTGGATCTAAGGCATCTTTAATCAAGCTCCATAAAGCAAATGTATCAACTGGGACCCTTTCTGGTCCGTGTAGCTCATAACAAAGTTTTAGATCTTCTCCAACCTTAGCCCATGTCTCAAGACTAAGCATTCCCTCATGTGGAAACCATGGAGAACATTCTTGTACGAAATGCAGAAAATGAGCTACTTATTGAGGGGAAACACTAACTCCTTTTAGGGAAAGTGTATACTTAATGACTTCTATAAAGAGTTTTCTTTCTTTAGACTCAGTATGGACCATGACTTCTCAAAATCTTAAGTTCTGAAATCCTCCATCTATCTTCACCCTGTCTTCCTTACAGGGGGGTCTGTAGCACCCTGAGTGGAGTCCTAGCCATCCCAAGACAATGAGGGGGGCTTACCTGTGGGTCCCTGTTTGGGCACCAAATGCTGGGGTCCAGCCCCAGGGGGAATCTAGGGGTCCCACAGGAAGAGACAGCATCAGCGAAATCAAGTGAGAGAGCCGAATTCTTTTCTTTCTCTTTATTCTCTAGTTAGCATTTACTGCCAGGCATCTCTGCCAATGGCTGGTCTAACTTTACTTTTTATGCACACACACTAAGTTACAATCACATGGCATTTTGAGTACATCATTGTTTTAGTTTCACTATGGTTACATATTTCCAGATAACAGTTAATTCATATCTATAAGCTACAAATCAGGTGGTAAGTCATTCAAAGTACAGTTATACAATAACTTGAATAGTAATAACAATATCAGTACAAACTTCTAAAAGATTAGTACTAATTAATAACTCTATTTTACTGTTGTTGTGAGTCAAGGGCGCAGAGAGAAAAGGCTTGCTATTTAAGAAACTGACATAGCATTAAGAGTAACTTTTATTTAAAGATACATAGGGTGCACCTGCAAGATAGCTAGTAGCAACATAATATCAGAAGGCATTAATTGCTATTGCTGCTGTGAATCCTACCACATTCCTCTCCTTATTCTTGGAAAATACAAAAATTTCATGAGAATGTTTTACTGAGAAAAGCCCAGCAACTGCCTTCAGTCACAAAACAAGTCTTTTAACAAAACATTCTTTACTTGCCAGCTGCGCTCCCATCCAAGGCCACACAACGGGCCACTCCACTACACCTTACCTAAGATTCTAATGTCTAGTTAAACTTTATTCATTTACTATATTCATACACTAGTTAAGTTCTAACTTTATTCTTTCTAACATGATTAATAAGAAGAAATTCTCCTACAAACTTAACCCTTTATGAGGGATATCATGGCCAGCCTCTTATGTTTATGAGCCCAGTTCAAGGGGCTTACAGGCTTTTCTGTGGAACTTACACCTTCTGTCTCATTTCCAAAGAAATTACTATGAATCTACAGGGAAAGCACGGTACTATTATCCCTGTGCCATAAATAATAGCACACACCCAGGAAAGGGGGGATATAAGGCCAGATTAATTCAAAAGATCAAAAGGGGAAGTATCATTGTGCCTTTCCTCTGCAGTGACTTTGTCAACCCACAGCTATTAGTCTTCACTGCAGTGACTTTATCAACCAGCAGTCATTGGTCTTCTTCTGCTGTGACTTTGTCAACCAGCAGTTGAGGATCTTCTCCTGCTGTGACCTTGTTAGCCAGCATTAGTGGATCAGCTCCCGACACTCTCTCTGTCTCCTCTCTCTAAAATGAATAAGTAAAATCTAAAAAAAAAATGGTGAATTAAGGATAGTTTCATGGTATATGTTTTTTTTTAATCATTTTTAGAAGGAGAGAGAGTG
Source organism: Saccopteryx leptura (assembly GCF_036850995.1). NCBI lineage: Eukaryota > Metazoa > Chordata > Mammalia > Chiroptera > Emballonuridae > Saccopteryx > Saccopteryx leptura. Next base: position 886,674 of record NW_027095699.1, read on the forward strand.
AGAGAGAGAATAGAGAGAAAGGGGGGAGAAGCAAGGAGCATCAACTCCCATATGTTCCTTGAACGGGCAAGTGCAGGGTTTCAAACCGGGGACCTCAGCATTCCTGGTTGACGCTTTATCCCCTGTGCCACCATAGGTCAGGCAGACTTTTCTCTTGATCCACTGGGTAATTTGATTATGTTGTGCTTGGTCTGGTTCTCTCTATGTTTATTCTATTTGATTATTTGAATATAAATTTTTGCATTTCTAGTGTCATCTGATTTTGTAAAGTGACAGGCTGGCCTGACCTGTGGTGGCACAGTGGATAAAGCGTCCACTTGGAAATGCTGAGGTTGCCGGTTCGAAACCCTGGGCTTGCCTGGTCAAGGCACATATGGGAGTTGATGCTTCCAGCTCCTCCCCTCATCTCTCTCTGTCTCTCCTCTCTCTATCTCTCTGTCTCTCCCTCTCCTCTCTAAAATGAATAAATAAAAAATTTTAAAAAAATGACAGGCCGTTCTCTACTCTACTCTACCTTCCTTCACCCATCCTTCCTCTAACTCCAAATACATGTGTCATAGGCTGCTTGATGCTTTCCCATAGTTCTCTGTGAACTTCTGTTTAGGCCTCCCTGCCCCTGCTCTCTGCTTCACTTCTTCATTTGTTTGTATTAACACAGGCTACGGCTTACTCATCTTGCTTCTGTAATGTCATCTACACACAATCTCCTGGGTACATATCTCTTATCACAAAAATAATGAAAAAACCGTATGCTGGATGCTGAGTTTCTTGCTTAAGTCGGAATTCATTTCTTAAATGTATCTGCTGTTTCTTTGCAAAGGTGAACCTCAGATCATTTCACATTTGCTCAGGGAGTGGCTAATATCTTTGTGGGGTTTTTTTTCTTCTTGCAATGGTTGTTTACATGAATGTCTTTGCTCAGGATCCTACATGAATGGAAGTTTATAAAGTAATGAACTTAATAATATTCCAAGGTAGAAGGAAATTCCTAGAAGGTGCATTGTTGGTTGTTGATGTCATTGGTTTTTCAGGGTGAACAGGTGAACATGGCAGCTACACCCAGCTAGAGGGAGCCTGATATTTCTGACTGCCTGTGGATAGACATGCTTTCTTCATTCCACTCATTAGGATTTTCTCCTCTGGTTAATGATTCCAGTCTGTAGACATAGATTCATGTTTACATTTTTGCATCATTTAAAGACTTTGTTTTACTGGACCACAGGGGCATTCAGTATTTTCTTACAGCATGATGGTTCATAGCTATTCTTCCATCTCCTTGTGTTTTTTATTATAACCGCGCTCATCCTAATGGCTATTATCATCATTGTTGTGTCATGCAGACCTCGTGGGTCCCCACTGACTGCAGACCCTGTCTGCCACTGGTACCCCCTGTCTCAGGGAAGCTGACCACTCTAGGGAATTCACGGGAAGGAGCCCACAGATCTGTCTCTTTGGGAATGGCTTGTTCAGCACTTTGCCTGGTGATCATGCTGACCTCGAGTCAGCCCTGTGGACAGAGGGAGCTCTACCGCTGCATATGCAGTTCTCTCCCTTGGAGAGATGTGGCCTCTCCCCCTGGGGCATGGTCTCGGGTTCCTTCTGCCTTTCCTCTTCCCTCCGCCAAGGTTGGGGGTTTGATTAAGTGACACAGAGGGCAGGAAACTCGCATCACCCCATTGGGGCACTTTGTTGGTCCACGGACTTTCCTGAACTGCAAGACATGTCTAAAGCCATGCCCAGGTGGGGTCTCCTTATTTCCCTTCTGTGTTCACTCTCGAGGGGGGGGACTGTCTTTGGGGGGGTTTCTGCATTTTGTTATGGCATGGCCATGAACTCTCAGTGCTTTTGTCATGTGCATTTAATAAATGTTGGTGAACCTGCCCAAATGCTGACTGTGTTAAAGGCCCCGGAATCCAGCCCTGACCTTCGGGTCCATCGTGTGGGGGTGGCAGGGCTAGCAGGGAATTCACCGAGGTGCCGGGGACCTACCCTGCCCCCAAGAGGCTGCCTGTGCCCTTTACTCCCGCCTCAGCTCTGAGTAGCACCTGGCCACCTGCCTCTTCCCAGGCAGAACCTTCACTCTCAGGACCCGCCTCCCGTGGCTGTGAGTCACATGCCCACCTGAAAAAAACGAGTTCTCTTTCCCCCGGGAATTCTACAAAGTGGTGCTCACCTAGTTGGTCTCGTTCTTCAATTATTAATCATTCCTTATGCTCCTCACGGCTTCAGATGGAATTGTTGGAATTTTGAGTGCCATCAACAATGTTTTCTCCTGAAAATTTTCCCCAACTCTATGTGTTGATTTCCACTTATTTAGTGTCGTTTATTTCAATCTGGGGTGTTTTACAGTTTTTTTTTTTTCCAAAACACTCTACAAAGGCATTTCTTACTGCATTTCTTTTTTTTTTTTTTTGCTGTGTTGTGTGTTGTCAGTAATAGTGTTCTAGTTTATATTATTTATTGATGAAGTGTGTGGGTGTACGATTATATATTAGAGACATTCGTTTCATACCTACACTGTAGTGATGGGACATTTTATCACTTATGATGTGATCACACCACTCCATGTAGAGTGTTTTCTTGCCTTTGAAATTTAGGTTCGAACTTTACGGGAGATGACATCAGAGTAATGGCGGGGTAGGAAGCGATACCGATAAATCTCCCCCAAAACTCAACAAGATCTTCAAACAGAAACAGAAAAACCTATCCTTGGAGCCTCCAGATGTTTCGCAATACACCCAAAGGTATGGTCGAGCAAAAAATTGGATAAATATATAACCAAACCCTGAAGGAAATAGGGAATAAGAAATGCTCCACCTTCCTCACTAACCTAAACAGGGCGGCTTTCTCTGGGATCTGTGAATATAAAAACTGAGGCGGGCAAAGGGGGTGAATAGATCCAGGCTGCAGCACAAACAGCCGAACCAGGCTGTGGCACGAAGATCCAATTCGAGGAAAAACTGTTCCTGTGGCAACCCGGGCAATACAAGCTAACACTCGCGCCAAACCCAAACAAAGAAAGACAAGCGGGGCAGCCATTTTACCCGATCTCCTGGTCGGCACACGCAGAGGATGGGTGAGAGACTTCTTCCTAAGCCCCGGGAGTGGGTGCCCGTGTTACCCCACAGAGAGGCAGAGTCAGAGGCCTTTCTGTGGACCGAAAGTGGAATCTCTGGGCAGCCCCAGCACCCTGGGAAAGCCACGCATGGGAGGGAGTGAGAACTAATTCCAACAGTGGAACTTTTCTGTGCTGGTAGGGGATTCACTCAGAGGGAAACGCGGCCGGCCTCATATCCTGGTTTGCGTGCGTAGATAGTGAGCGAGAGATTCCTCCGAGTGCCTTGGCAGTGCGCACCCATGTTATCGCACAGAGGGGCAGAGTCAGGGGCCTTTGTGTGGGCCAAAGCAGAATCTCGGGCCACCCAAGCGCCTTGCAAAAGCCGCGAACGGGGACGGAGCGAGAGCCAATTCCAACGCTGCAACGTTTCCATGCGGTTGGGGGTTTCACTCAGAGGGTGAGACTGCTGGCCGGATATCCTGGTCTGTGCGCACAGATAGTGAGCGAGAGTTTCCTCCAAACGCCCTGGAAGTGGGCGCCCACCTGTGTTACCGGACAGAGTGGCAGAGCCAGAGGTCTTTGAGTGGGCAGAAACCCCGCCTGATTATGCTAGCAGCTCTGACTGACTGAGCCTTACCCAGAGCCCTGTGCTGAATGGAAATAGAGTGGGCAGTTTCCAGCTCTTTGAGCCTCTTACTATCCAGGCAGAGGCAGCAGCAACCCCATAGCTGGATTATCAGGCTACTAATTGAGGAAGGAAAGACTAGAAGAAAGGCTCCAGAAACACGAACTCTCTCGCTGTTGGACCCTATAAATGCTAATGAGCCTCGACTGCCAAAGAGACTAAAGCACAATACATGACATTGCCATAGAGACTTATCAACTGCAAACCTCTACCTGAGCGTGCCAAAGGGGCAGAACCTGGGGTACAGAGTCACCAACCAGGAAGAGGGAGAGAAAAGAAAAAGCAAGAAGATAACCTCTCAAAATCAAGAATAATCTGCAGACTTTATAACCTATCCCATTTTATTATATTTGTTCGTTGTTTCTCTTATCTTCATTCTTGATATTTTTTTCCCTCCTCCAATTTGGCCGATTAACTCTGCCGGTCTTACTCTCTCCTCTCCTTGAACTACACTACCCATAAGTGTTACATCACCCATTATCTATTCTCTCCTCTTCCTTTCTCTGAATGAGGGTTGCACTCCAAAACCCTTAACTCTCTCTCTCTCTCCTCTTTTTTCTTTTTTCTTCTTTTAGTGGTTCCCTCTTTATTTCTCTCTCTCTCATTCTTTTCTCACTCTATATTAGTTTCTTCCTTTCTCCTTTACATCTCCTCTCATTCAAACCTCAATAACGAACAAATTATCTTATCTGGGATTTAAACTTATGTTTGTGGCATTTTGGGGAGGTTTTACTTCACCTTTTTAACACACTAGCAGTGCTCCCATCCCTGGCTCTCCATTTTATCTAGTTCTTGTTCCACTAAATACAATAGTAATTTTTTAATTTGTCCCCCCATTTTTCTGTTTTCCTCTTAATCCTCTCATTATAACTCTTAGTCAACCAACACCTAAAAGCAAATCATTGTATTCTTGACCCATATTTTTTCCTTATTTGCTTTTTGTGGGTCCATACCCCCTTCTTTTTTCTTTTCTTTTTTTTTTTTTTTTCCCATTTATTACTTTTCCCCAATTCAGGCCCTCCATTACAGGCATTCTCTGTTATAATTCACAGTTCACCACAAGATTTTCTCAAGAAAGAGGGGAGAGGAGAGGAGAGGAAAAAAGGAGGGGGGAATAATTTCCTTTTTAAAAAATTTTTATTTTATTTTATTTTTCTTTATTTCATTATTAATTTTTTTTAAAAAAACAACTCTTTTCGATTTTTTATTTTTTTATTTTTTTATTCTTTATTAAATCTCATTAATACTATCAACAAAACCACCCTCAGATGCCATTAAGAAAGAGAAATTCGAATATCATGGATACAAAAGAAAGAGAGGTAACACAGCTAGATGAGGAAAAATCTATGGAAAAAAAATTAATATATTGGAAATCTTGGAGCTAAATGACAGAGAATTCAAGATAGAAATCCTAAAAATACTCAGAGATATACAAGAAAACACAGAAAGGCAATTTAGGGAGCTCAGAAAACAACACAATGAACACAAAGAATATATGTCCAAGGAAATTGAAACTATAAAATCAAATCAAACAGAGATGAAAAACTCAATTCATGAGATAAAAAAAGAAATAACAAGCTTAGCTAATAGAACAGGTCAGATAGAAGAGAGGATTAGTGAAATAGAAGACTAGCAACTTGAAGAACAACAGAGAGAAGAAGAAAGAGACTCAAAAATTTTAAAAAAATGAGATAGCCTTACAAGAATTATCTGACTCCATCAGAAAGAATAACATAAGAATAATAGGTATATCAGAGGGAGAAGAGAGAGAAAATGGAATGGAGAACATACTCAAACAAATAATAGATGAGAACTTCCCAAGCCTGTGGAAAGAACTAAAGCCTCAAATTCATGAAGCAAACAGAACTCTGAGTTTTCTTAACCCCAACAAACCTACTCCAAGGCATATCATAATAAAATTGGCACAAACCAATGGGAAAGAAAAAATTCTCAAGGCAGCCAGGGAAAAGAAGAATACAACATATAAAGGAAGGCCCATTAGATTATCATCAGATTTCTCAGCAGAAACTCTACAAGCTAGAAGAGAGTGGACCCCAATATTTAAAGTCCTGAAAGAGAGGAACTTTCAGCCACGTATACTATACCCATCAAAGCTATCCTTCAAATATGAAGGGGAAATAAAAATATTCACAGATACAGAAAAGATGAGGGAATTTATCATCAGAAAACCCCCACTCCAGGAATTACTAAAGGGGGTTCTCCAATCAGATACAAAGAACAAAAAAAACAGAGCCACAAGTAAAAGCTCCAAGAAGAACACAATTAAACAAAATTTAAACTGTGACAACAACAAAAAGAAAGGGGGAGAGAAGATGGAGATTAACAGTAGCAAAGGACGATGGAGTGCAAAAGTACTCACAAAATAGTGCGCTACAATGAACAGGGTAGGGACCCTTTTCATTACTCAAAGGTAACCACCATTGAAAAAACCACCACAGAAGCACATGAGATAAAAAAGATAGCAACAGAGAAAAGATGTATGGAATACAACCAAATAAAAACAAAAGATAGAAAAACGAAAGAGAAGGATCAAACAAGACACAAAACTAACAGAAAGCAAGATATAAAATGGCAATAGGGAACTCACAAGTGTCAATAATTACACTAAATATAAACGGATTAAACTCACCAATAAAAAGGCACAGAGTAGCAGAATGGATTGAAAAAGAAAATCCAACTGTATGCTGCTTACAGGAAACTCATCTAAGTAACAAGGATAAAAACAAATTCAAAGTGAAAGGCTGGAAAACAATACTCCAAGCAAATAACATCCAAAAAAAAGCAGGTGTAGCAATACTCATATCGGATAATGCTGACTATAAGACAGGAAAAGTACTCAGAGACAAAAATGGCCATTTAATAATGGCTAAGGGGACACTGAATCAAGAAGACATAACAATTCTTAATATATATGCACCAAACCAAGGAGCACCAAAATATATAAGACAGCTACTTATTGATCTTAACACAAAAATTGGCAAAAATACAATCATACTTGGAGACCTCAATACAGCGCTTATGGCTCTAGATCGGTCATCCAAACAGAGAATCAACAAAGACATAGTGGCCTTAAACAAAACACTAGAGCACCTGGATATGATAGACATCTACAGGACATTTCATCCCAAAGTAACTGAGTATACATTTTTCTCCAATGTACATGGATCATTCTCAAGAATTGACCATATGTTGGGACATAAAAACAACATTAGCAAATTCAGGAAAATCAAATTTGTACCAAGCATATTTTGTGATGATAAAGCCTTGAAACCAGAATTCAACTGCAAAAAAGAGGAAAAAAATCCCACAAAAATGTGGAAACTAAACAACATACTTTTAAAAAATGAATGGGTCAAAGAAGAAATAAGTGCAGAGATCAAAAGATATATACAGACTAATGAAAATGACAATACGACATATCAGAATCTATGGGATGCAGCAAAAGCAGTGATAAGAGGGAAGTTCATATCACTTCAAGCATATATGAACAAACAAGAGAGAGCCCACGTGAACCACTTAACTTCCCACCTTAAGGAACTAGAAAAAGAAGAACAAAGACAACCCAAAACCAGCTGAAGAAAGGAGATAATAAAAATCAGAGCAGAAATAAATGAATTAGAGAACAGAAAAACTATAGAAAAAATTAATAGAACAAGGAGCTGGTTCTTTGAAAAGATCAACAAAATTGACAAACCCTTGGCAAGACTTACCAAGGAAAAAAGAGAACGAACTCATATAAACAAAATCCAAAATGAAAGAGGAGAAATCACCACAGACACCATAGATACACAAAGAATTATTGCAGAATACTATGAAAAACTTCATGCCACTAAATTCAACAACCTAGAAGAAATGGATAAATTCCTAGAACAATACAACCTTCCTAGACTAAGTCAAGAAGAAGCAGAAAGCCTAAACAGACCTATTAGTAGAAAAGAAATAGAAAAAACCATTAAAAACCTCCCCAAAAATAAAAGTCCAGGCCCTGATGGCTATACCAGTGCATTTTATCAAACATTCTAAGAGGACTTGGTTCCTATTCTACTCAAAGTCTTCCAAAAAATTGAAGAAGAAGCAATACTTCCAAACACATTTTATGAGGCCAACATAACCCTCATACCAAAACCTGGCAAGGATGGCACAAAAAAAGAAAACTACAGACCAATATCTCTAATGAATACAGATGCTAAAATACTAAACAAAATACTAGCAAATCGAATACAACAACGTATTAAAAAAAATAATACATCATGATCAAGTGGGATTCATCCCAGAATCTCAAGGATGGTTCAACATACGTAAAACGGTTAACATAATACACCATATCAAAAAAACAAAGAACAAAAACCACATGATCTTATCAATAGACACAAGAAAAGCTTTTGATAAAATACAACACAATTTTATGTTTAAGACTCTCAACAAAATGTGTATAGAAGGAAAATATCTCAAAATGATAAAGGCCATATATGATAAACCATCAGCTAACATCATATTAAATGGCACTAAACTGAAGTTTTCCCCCTTAAATCAGCAACAAGACAAGGTTGTCCACTCTCTCCACTCTTATTTAATGTGCTACTAGAGGTTCTAGGCAGAGCAATCAGACAAGACAAAGAAATAAAAGGCATCCATATCGGAAAAGAAGAAGTAAAGGTATCACTTTTTGCAGGTGATATGATCCTATACATCGAAAACCCCAAAGAATCCACAAAAAGATTACTAGAAACAATAAGCCAATACAGTAAGGTCGCAGGATACAAAATTAACATACAGAAGTCAATAACCTTTCTATATGCCAACAATGAAACAACTGAGAAGGAACTCAAAAGAATAATCCCCTTCACGATTGCAACAAAAAAATAAAATACTTAGGAATAAACATAACAAAGAAAGTAAAGGACTTATATAATGAAAAGTATAAACCATTGTTAAGGGAAATCGAAAAAGATATAATGAGATGGAAGAATATACCTTGTTCTTGGCTAGGAAGAATAAATATAATCAAGATGGCCATATTACCCAAAGCAATATACAAATTTAATGCAATTCCCATCAAAATTCCAATGACATTTTTTAAAGACATAGAGCAAAAAATCATCAGATTTATATGGAACTATAAAAAACCTCGAATAGCCAAAGCAATCCTAAAGAAAAAGAATGAAGCTGGGGGCATTACAATTCCTGACTTCAAACTCTATTATAGGGCCACGACAATCAAAACAGCATGGTATTGCCAGATAAATAGACATTCAGACCAATGGAACAGAATAGAAAGTCCAGAAATAAAAACACATATATATATAGTCAAATAATTTTTGATAAAGGGGCCAACAACACACAATGGAGAAAAGAAAGCCTTTTCAATAAATAGTGCTGGGAAAACTGGAAAGCCACATGCAAAAGAATGAAACTGGACTAGAGTTTGTCCCCCTGTACTAAAATTAACTCAAAATGAATCAAAGATCTAAACATAAGACCTGAAACAATTAAGTTCATAGAAGAAGACATAGGTACTCAACTCATGGACCTGAGTTTTAAAGAGCATTTTATGAATTTGACTCCACAGGCAAGAAAAGTTAAGGCAAAAATTAATGAATGGGACTATATCAGACTAAGAAGTTTTTGCTCAGCAAGAGAAACTGATAACAAAATAAACAGAAAGCCAACTAAATGGGAAATGATATTTTCAAACAACAGCTCAGATAATGGCCTAATATCCAACATATACAAAGAACTCATAAAACTCAACAACAAACAAACAAACAATCCAATAAAAAAATGGGAAGAGGATATGAACAGACACTTCTCCCAGGAAGAAATACAAATTGCCAACAGATATATGAAAAGATGCTCATCTTCTTTAGCTATTAGAGAAATGCAAATCAAAACTGCAATGAGATACCACTTCACACCTGTTAGATTAGCTATTATTAACAAGACAGGTAATAGCAAATGTTGGAGAGGCTGTGGAGAAAAAGGAACCCTCATACACTGTTGGTGGGAATGTAAAGTAGTACAACCATTATGGAAGAAAGTATGGTGGTTCCTCAAAAAACTAAAAATAGAACTACCTTATGACCCAGCAATCTTTCTACTGGGTATATACCCCCAAAACTCAGAAACATTGATACGTAAAGACACATGAAGCCCCATGTTTATTGCAGCATTGTTCACAGTGGCCAGGACATGGAAACAACCAACAAGCCCATCAATAGATGACTGGATAAAGAAGATGTGGCACATATACACTAAGGAATACTTCTCAGCCATAAAAAATGATGACATCGGAACATTTACAGCAAAATGGTGGGATCTTGATAACATGATACGAAGCAAAATAAGTAAATCAGTAAAAACCAGGAACTGCATTATTCCATACGTAGGTGGAACATAAAAGTGAAACTAAGAGACATTGATAAGAGTGTGGTGGTTACGGGGGGAGAGGGGAATGGGAGAGGAAAAGGGGAGGGGGAGGGGCACAAAGAAAACAAGATAGAAGATGACAGAGTACAATCTGGCTTTGGGTGATATGTATGCAACATAATTGAACGACAAGATAACCTGGACTTGTTATCTTTGAATATATGTATCCTGATTTATTGATGTCACCCCATTCAAAAAATAAAAATATTATAAAAAAAAAAAGAAAAAAGAAATTTAGGTTCAATATGGTGTTCCATCCAAGAGGACAAAATGGAAGTATCCCCTTTGTGAGAACCTTCATTTTTCTTGGGGAAAGCAAATACAGTTAATTATTAAAAAGAAACAAATGCAGACCCAAAAATCTGCTTAAGAGGCGTCTGATGGGATTAAGGATTTATCCTTATTTTCCCAGCAGCCCCTGGGTAGTGGTGGGGGAGGAGGAGCTATGTTCGCACCTGGGGAAACTGGAGGCTGTAACCTCAGCAGTTAGCTAAGATACAGAACGTGGCCTGGAATTCACTGTCTTTCCCCAACAGCTCAATTTAGAGATTTTGAAACAAAATTCAGGGAGCATCTTGTGGTCCAGTTGGGCAGGGCTGCCTGTCTCCTCTCCAGCGTTGCTGCTAGAGGCAGAGACATGGGCTGGAGGTCTCTGATCCTGCCCCGTAACCTTGTATAAGCAGGGACACGCACTCTGAGACAGCCAGCACCTGGGAATGAAGGTCACAGCTGGGTCCCCATCTGAGGCTGAAGGTCACAGATGGGTCGCCACCAGGGCTGACAGGGAGATAGGAGTGCTGGAGGGAAATGGATGAGGGTAGTGGGCTCTGTAGGAAGAGCTGATGGAGGAAGAGCTGTGAGCACCTGGGGCCTGGGTCTCTGCCCATGGACCCTGGGCACAGGCCTGAGTGTGTGCTCAGAACTATGCAGGGACACTGGGCACCACACTCAGCTTCAGCACAGGTTTTATTGTTCAAATATCTGCAAGTATTTTTATATTTACAAGGTTGAATTTCTTGCACAATTCTATTTTGAATATTGCTAGATCACTGTACTTTCCTACAATTGATGCCATAAATTTGTAAATAGGTAATTTCTGAAATTTTTTGTTACTTGCGTAGTTGTTTGTGAAAGGATTCATTTGCAAACTTTTACAAACATACTCATAATTTCTGACAGAAAATATAACTGAAGTGTTCTGTTTTGATTCTAAGATTGATTTCTCCTCAGGGTGGGACTCTTAAGGTTACTAAGCAGTGTGATCCTGAAGGACTTGCCTTCCTGATGCTGAGCGTGCTTGTACAGTATGAGTCCTCAAAACACCTCAGTGTATTTTATGATCAAAGCGTTTCTGGTGACTTTACACTGATCAACCCCGTCCAGGGAATGGTTTGTGAGAAGCCCTGGGTTTTTTTCGACATGTCTTACTTGTTTTGGTTTTCCCCACTCTGTGTTCTTGGTGCAGAAAATGCCCCTGAGGGTCCCGGGTAACTGGCAGTCATGGTGTCAGACACCACAGATCTGACTCTCAGCGTGAGCAATTAAGTTGCTGATAGATTCCAGACAGAGATCAAAAACAAAGCCAATTGAGGAGCATGAGATAAATATCAACACAATAAACTGGGAAAGTCAAGAGAAGCTTTGATGTGACTGTAGAAGTTGAAGGGAATGAGACCAGCTCACATCCTAGTGTCTGGGGAGCTCAGCAGAGCCCAACCCTGCAGGAGATGGTGAAGCCAGAGGGACAGAGGTCAGGTCCACAGAGCAGCCAGGTTCTCTCTTTCCAGTGTCCCCAAACATTTAGTTTCTTCTCCTAGGGGACACACATTTGTCCTCAGTTCACTTTCATTTACCCTGGAAGACAGCTGGTAAATCAAATCACAGCTACACTCTGAGGACACACACTGGCTGCACCCATGTTCTATCTGGTGTGGGAGCTCCGTGGGTGACATCACCTAGATACCCCTGTAAATGTGTGAGTGACATTGAAGGTGTGGACTGTGAGTCCCAGGGACTGGGAAGCACAGAGTCAGGAGGGATATTGGCAGAGGGTCTCAGAGAGTGATGGTGCTTTGGTGTCTCCATCCCAGTCTGGGGGAACCCCCACCAGGTGTGGTCAGGAGTCCTGTCTCTCATCCGGGTCTGAGCTCTGAAATCCATGGTGTCTCTGCTGCAGACACATTCTCACCTGTTCTGTCCCGTGGCCTGTTCTGAAGGGACACTTTGTGAAGTTCTTTTTTTTTTGTCTTTTTTTCATCTTTCCTTTTTCCTTCTGTAACCTAGGGATATGATCCGACCCACATCCTTAGGGGCCAATGGAGTTCCCTCACCATTCATTTAGGGGATTCTTTACCCTGACTGTAAGGTCTGTGGATAATGGGGGATTGTCCCGTGGGGAACCCAGACCCGTGTGGCTAGGTTAACCCACAACCAAGCACACCAAAAGAGGCTTCACAGGAACCCTTTGGAAAAAAGCGACCGTCTGCCAGCCAGTGAGATTTCACCACATCATATTAGCTTGGCTTCCCTAGAGGAACACTTTAAATATCTCCCACATGGTTTAATCCTTGCGACTTCCCTGGCCTCCATCTTTCCTTGGGGTCAGTGAACCTTGCCAGGCGGGATGCTTGCTCTGTACTCAATAAAGCCTTTTGTTATTCCACACTTGGTGGCTCTGGCCCCTTCATTCCTTCTCAGCGGGGAAAAATACCTTACATTTTTGTGCCAAAAACCCGGGAGGAGTTGAAGTCTGCAAGGACTGCTCCTCTTCCTCATCCCCTCTGAGAAAGAACCAGGATTTCCAACCTTCCACCCACTTCGGTGCACGGTGCGGTAAGTCCCCTGCCTCCAACCACCTTTGATTTCTTTCCTCTGAGAATCCCTGTCCGAAAACGTAGCTACGTCAGGGAAATCTTTTCCGTACCAAGTGAGTGTGCTTTTGGAGACATCCAGAGCACATCCACTTTACCTTTTCTGTCCATGGCCAGACCTTAAGATTTAGGATGCTGATACTCAAATATGACCACTCTGAGGACTGAGGGCAGCTGTGGGGGCACAGGAATCTCCCTCCTTAAAGAAGAAGAAACTTTTCTTCTTCTCCACTGTGGCCAGGCCACAGAACCTACTGAATTAGCCTCCTGAAGGGACTTTCGGTTTTAACACCCTCACCAATTTAACTATCACCAATAAAGCTGGGAACTGATTGGAGATCTCTTACATACATGGCTTCTAGTTATTCACGCACCAGTCCTTGATCTCTGTGCCACCTGTTCCACCACACAGGTCTTTATCTGGCCAGAGAAACCTCACCTAAACCTTAACTCCTAATCTTTCCTTCTCCACGGACTCACAACCCTTTCTCCCTCCTGCCTGATTTCCGGGGTCCCCCCCTCTGGATACTTTTCTCTGGTCCCTCTGCAGACCTCTTTTGTGCTCAGGTCTCTTCCCTCTGAGAGCCCCCTCCCCTCCTTTTGCAAAATCCTGTTTCTTATTCACCACTACAATCTCTCTTTCTCCTCCCCTGATGGTCAGGGTCCCTTCCCTTGTTCACTGTGTTCTTAAAACCTTCCTCTGTCAGGCCATTCTCAGCCTGGCATTGGCTCTTACACCAGTTTTCAGGATGTCCAACCCCAATTTTCTTGCAGGAAGTTCTGGCCCTGTCCTGCCTTTGACTCCAGTGTTTCCTGCAGGATCTGGGTGCCGGGCTCCCCATGAGCCCTCCTTCTTTTATTCTCAACCCCCAAACCCTTATCTGGAACCTGTAAACATGGCATTTAACATTTTTAAAGGTCCCAATTAGTAGAAACAGGCCAAGTCTGTTTTCCAGGACTGCATGCAGCAGAAGGTAACGCTGCAAACCCCAGCTCTTGTGGCAACCCTGAGGCCAATAGAACAACATAGGCAAGGCATTGAAAGTGCCCAACCCAAATCCAAGCCACAAAGAGAAACCCCACCAGCTGCTTGCCTTAAGTGTGGCAAGCAGGGTCACTGGTCCCAGCAGGGCCCTAGCCAGTGGCTGCCCACTGAGCCCTGCCCTGACTGCAAGCAGCCCAGTCACTGGTGGAGCGATTGCCCCTTTGGGCAACAGGTTTTTTCTCAGCACCTTTACATGGGTGACAAGCTGCCCGAATGGGAGGCCAATCTAGCCAGGTGGACTCATCGCTTGAACTCCTAGGACATGGCCTGGACTCAGAGAACCCCGGGTTCTGCAACTAGTGGGTAAGTCCATCTCATTTCTTGTGGACACAGGGGCTACCTTCTCTGTTTTGGCATCACACTCTGGACCTCTAACACCCTCATGGGTAGTGGTTATGGGAATGGATGAGACCCCTTCCTTTCCCCTTTTTAGACCACTCCTGACATGCAGTTTTGCCTCAAGCTTGCCTCCTTACAGAACCACTGGCAGTTGGAACCACTGGACTTCATCCATCTCCAGCTCACCAAAAGGCTGGACCCTGAAAATCCTGCTATTACTCTTTATTTATTTATTTATTTATTTATTTATTTATTTATTTATTTTACAGAGACAGAGAGTGAGTCAGAGAGAGGGATAGACAGGGAAAGACAGACAGGAATGGAAGGATGAGAAGCATCAATTATTAGTTTTTTGTTGCGCATTGCCACACCTTAATTGTTCATTGATTGCTTTCTCATATGTGCCTTGACCACGGGCCTTCAGCAGACCAAGTAACTCCTTGCTTGAGCCAGCTACTTTGGGCTCAAGCTCATGAGATTTTGCTCAAACCACATAAGCCCGCGCTCAAGCTGGCGACCTTGGGGTCTCAAACCTGGATCTTCTGCATCCCAGTCCGATGCTCTATCCACTGTGCCACCACCTGGTCAGGCTCCTCTTTTTTTTTAAATCCTTACAGGACCGCATCCGTGAAGTTTCTTAACTCATAGCCACACAGATGTTCCTCCTGACACCCCTCAAAGCACCACCTTCCGATCTCCCCCCTCCCCACAATGCCCCTAATCAGCAGGAAGTAGCCAGATGAATAAACGGCACCCTTTTTCTATTTAACACAAAAGGTCAGATGGTAAGGTTAGTGGATAATGAGGGATGGTCACGTGGGGAACCCAGACCTGTGCACTTTGGCTAGTACTGCCCACAACCTTTAAAAAAATTTTTTTAAATTTTTTATTTATTCATTTTAGAGAGGAGAGGGAGAGACAGAGAGAGATGAGGGGAGGAGCTGAAAGCATCAACTCCCATATGTGCCTTGACCAGGCAAGCCCAGGGTTTCGAACCGGCAACCTCAACATTTCCAAGTGGACGCTTTATCCACTGCACCACCACAGGTCAGGCAACAACCAAGAGTGCCAAAAGAGGCTTCACAGGAACCCTTTGGAAAAAAGCGACCATCTGCCAGCCAGTGAGATTTCAACACGTCATCTTAGCTCGACTTCCCTAGAGGGACCCATTAAATATCTCCCACATGGTTTAATCCTTGAAACTTCCTGGCCTCCATCTTTGCTTGGGGCCAGGGAACCTTGCCAGGTGGGATGTGTGCTCTGTACTCAATAAAGCCTTTTGTTATCCCACACTTGGTGGCTCTGGCCCCTTCATTCCTTCTCGGCAGGGAAAAATACCTTACACTGACCTCCACAGTTATTTTACTTTCAATATTAATATTAATGGAATTCATAACAGTGTCATTGTTTTTAAAATGGCCAGACAGGCTCTGCAATAAAAACCAAATATACTAAGCTACTTGGCAGTACTATTAATCTTGGAAAGAACCATAAAACACAACTTTAATATAACATTTCATAAACAAAGGTACAAAGTCATGAGAAGACTCCTGTCCTGCTTCCCACTGAAGTCACCAGCACAGACAGTCCCCTCAGGACTGGTGGGGTGGCTGTACATGGGTCCCCTCCCCATGTCCTCAATACAGGCAGGGCTCACCTTCTGCCGACCCAGACAGACCTGCCTGTTCACCTTAGATTTAAGGGCTCCTCATGCAAGAAGACTACATTTCCATACAACTGATTAAAATAAAAAAAAAACACAAAACTTTTCATATGCTACTTCTACATATAAAACTACAGTTTATTAAAAAAAAACTACCATGTGTAATATCACTTCACCCACATATTTCAAAAGTTCACTAATTATACCAATTTCACATAACCATTTGACAATATTTATTAAAAAAAGAGAAGAAAATAAAATAAAGAAAAAACCCGAACAGTTACTCCAATACTTGAAATAATGCCAACACACATAAGTTCATAAGAGAACATTTTATATACACACAAAAAGAAGCAATCACTGCACCTGTTTGTCCCAAGCATGATCTGGGTCTCCAACCTCTGTCCACACAGCCCTGCAGGGGAGTCTCTGATTACCAGCAGAACCTGCTCCTGGTGACGTCCCCTCCACAGGTCAATAGTCACCTCCAGGTCACCCAGCCTGGAGAACAAGTCTTTGTGTCCCATGGTGTCTCACTAGCTATTGCTCTTTTTAGAGGATGAGGACACTTGAACGTCCTCACAGAGGACACTCAGTGGGACCTGGGTACAGGGTTCCTCTGCCTTGTCTGGGACAACAGGCTGTGACAAGGAGGGGCTGGCTTCTCAGCGGAAGGGACGGTGGGAGCTGTTATGAACCTGGAGCTCCACAGGCCCCTGTCTGACCTCATAAAGACCATGTAGAGGGGCTAGCAGGGGACCTGGGGACTCAGTGTCACCTGGGGCCTAATTCAGGCCGGGACAGTCCTGAGGAGAGGGCCCTTATGGGGATGAGGGCTCTCCCTGAGCAGGTGTCAGGCTGGAGTCCTGAGGTTTTTCTGCAGGTCTAGCTCCAGGGGGATGGGCTGGAGGAAGGACAGTCTGGGGAAACCACACCTCTGGTCCTTGCGAGCCTTTATGTGGGGACAGGCAGGTGCTCAGTCTGGGCTTCTTGTGGGGTTCTAGCTGGTCTGGTTCAAGGTCTGAGCATCTCTCTTGCTTGGAGTCTGGACGGTGAGTTTGGAGTCTTGGCCCAAACCTTGTGCTGCCAGAATCCGGGTGGTCACTGAGGTTTCGTCCGGGTTCCTGATCAGTGATACAGTGGTGAGACAGGGGTCCTCTGGGTCGGGTGGACATGTACGAGCGTCGGCCTGTTTGGATGCTGTCAGAGAATACAGCACACAGATTACAAGTTAGGATCATGCATCATCAAGTACAAAATAAAATCTAAAAATGCAAAGCAAAACTTAAGAACTTAAAACAAGATATACACAGTAAAGATATCTTAGCATTTTATGGAAAGATGATGAGATCCTTGATCTCAGTGCTGGTCAGTATCAACTATGTTACAAAGTCCCCTTGATACCTTTTCTGACATCATATAAAAAACCCATAAAACTTCTTACAATTGCCTCCTGCTTATGAGGTTTGTGCAAGACATGCCCTTTCACACACCTTCCAAAAGATAAACACTTTCATGGTATTTGAAAGGTCGTTTGAGGATTTAGGAGTATGAGCAGTGATTTGAGTGTAAGGACCCTGATGGCATGATGCCAGTTGTCCCCTAAGAGATGGGCCTTTGGAGGCATGGAGTGAGGACAGGCCAACACCCTCCCCAGCCTGTTGGGAGCAGACAAGTAAGGGCAAGGCAACATCAGAGCCACCAAGTGCAATGACACAGGGACACTACACTGTAGAAGCCATGTCAGTCCACACTGAAGCTTACACTCCCCTCACACAGAAATCATTGTGAGAAGTCAGAGTGATCCCAAAGGGGAAAAAGAGACCAGAGAAGGGGGACACTCACCCTCACATAGTCACAGGTTTCTGTCTGATCCTTGAAGGAGTGCTGAGGCCTCCTGGGGGGTCTCCTGGGAAACCTCTGGACCAGAGCCTGTCTCTGCTGCTCCTCGTCCCTGCAGGACATGACAGGTGAGCGAGAGTCCCTGCATTTCTCATTCACAATAGAGAGAAGCTTATTGTCAGCCTAGACACTTTGCCTGTGACTCTGTCATCCAGGGACTGAGGTCCGGGCCTTTGCCAGACTGGACTTCCCTCCACTCAGACCCTAGTCAACGTTTTTTGTGAAGGACTTCCATTTGGACTCTGTTGCCTCCCTACCTGCCCTTACAGATTCCCAGATACTTCCTCCCCCAACCCCCTGTCCCCTTCACCCCTAGAGCCCTCCATGAAGAGAACGACCACCGCCTGTGACCATGGAGGACAGGGCAGTGTTCACAACCTCTTCATGCCCCTGTCTTTGCCCAGACGTGGCGATGCAGAAAGTGCAGAAATGGGGACAAGGGATCCAAGGTCACCCCGGGATTTGGTCCCATCCTCCCACATGCTCACCTTGACCTCTGCTCCATCTCCCTCGCAGTGCTTTTAGGGGGCCCTGCAGCCAGCTGGTCCTGGGGGATCCATGGCTTGTGGTTCTCCTTCATCTGTTTGGGGCCCAGGGGCCAGGTTGGGGGGGCAGAGCCCCGCCCCAACCCTCACCTGACACTGTTTGTCTTGTGCCTGAAGGCCCCATAATTCTTGCACTTTACTTGTAGGGGGAGCAAGTGGTTACATCTTAGGCTGGTTTCTATGGGTACTTGGAGGACAGACACAGGGATGTGAGTATGGGTGATGGAGAGGGACCTAAGCACAGGCTCACCAGACCCCCGGATAGTGAAGATGTTAGGGTGGATCCTGAGACTCATGTTAGTTAAGGGGGAACGCAGGAAAGACAATTGGAGCAGAAAATGTGAATACATAGAACCAAATAAAAATTTTTGGACACAAAACAGGTGGAAACCACACTATCTATGAAATGAGGTTGTTGTTCTGAGACGCAGGAGCATCTGCCTGGTGAGCATGTCTTGAAGCAGGTGGTCCTGGGATGGGAGAAAACAGCTCAATTATAGATGCAGAACTTGCCTTGTCCAAATGCTGAGTGTCATCCATGCCAGCCCCCCTGGTTCCTGACACAGCCAATTCTACTCACCCTGGGATCCTCCCCTTGGGGCGGGGAGCCTTGTGTGCCACAAGGGCCCTCTGTTGCTTCTTCCCTCACTGGGCTGTCAAGAGTCTGCAGGGCCTGCGCTGTGGGGAAGGACCTGCCATCTCCAACTCCACCTTGGAAACAGAGGTCTGTCTTTCTCAGCTACAGAAGTAGAAAATTCCCGAGGAAAGAGAGAGAGAGAAATAAACACAACATTTAAATCACACATAGAAAACAGTTTCTCTTTGAACCCTCTTTTCCACATAGGGATTATAGTACAGCATGATGACTCAGATAAATCACTTTCTCTCCCTGGGAGACCTCATTTCTAGACCTTTGACCATGTTCCCATAATTACCAGCCCTCAGGGCAGGTCTCTAAGAGTAAACTCCTGGGACTTACTCATGAGTTTGGATGAGTCAATAAGGGGAGTTTGATTATGTCCATTCCAACCCATTTGAGCTGGACAGAGCAAGACAGTATTTTCTGAGACTGACACCATCATCAGTGCTGCAGGAATACTGGGCTCCCCATATAGAAGAGATAAATTATAGTATGCTCCCCTCTGGAAAATATGAAGCTCCCACAGACAGAGAGGAGGAACTTCCAAATACATCATCTCTGAGACAAAGCTATTTTCTCCTCTCCTAGGCAAGGAGCTTCACAGATGAGCCTATGGGCTATTTTTTCTTCTTCATCTTTCTATCCTCAGTGCCCAAAATGAATGAGTTTGTAATTGATTTGAAATGAATATATTTAAACTGAGTCTGAAGAAATCACTCATTCTGACTTTACATGCTCTTAGCCTGGTCCACACAGTTTCCATAAAGCTCAGTCTTTGGGTCCCACCACCCCAGCAATGGGTCCTTGTGTTTTGGAATTTACTTTTGGGGCTACACTTAGTATTTCCAAGATGTCGATTTTCTCTGTGCTCAGATTTGCTATTAAACTTCATCAACCTTACTCCTCTGCCTACAGCCCGGTCACTCCCTAGTTTACATGCCCTACTCAATGAACAATATACAGACCCAAGTGACAGAAAATACGCACAAAATAAAATAATAAAATAAAATAAAATAAAGGAAACCTATTTGAAATCCAGCTTTGATCGTTCGATCCATCAGCAGATCCTCAGAACACTCAGTGAGGGAACTTCTCTGCCCGAGGAGATGAAGCTTCCAGGGGGACTGAGAACTGGTCACTCGGGGGTGTTTCCATTTCTTCTGACCTTTAAGCTGGTTGAATATCATATGACATGTGGAAGGTGACCGTACAATTAGCATAATGCCCTTGGATGAAAGGCAGTTTTGCAGGAATGCCCTGTCCTTGGTCCATTACAGTTCTCAGGACTTTTCATCTTAGAGGGACTCATGTGCTTACAGTCAGGAATCTGTATCCTCTGAGTGGTCAGATGCATGTGAGGTGAGCTGTGTAGTAATGCGCTGAGGATCGCGTTCTGAGGCCCTGAACCCCTCCGCACCCTGTGCAGCCATCGTGGTCGACCTCTCTTGGGCTTGTCATGTTGTTGCACTGCAGCTGTTTCTATGACACACTAGTCTTCTCTTGTGTCATGCAGACCTCCTGGCACCACTGACTGCAGACCCTGTCTGCCACTGTTGTCCCCTGTCTCAGGGAAGCTGACCACTCTAGGGAATTCATGGGGATGGAGCCCACAGATCTGTCTCTTTGAGAATGGCTTGTTCAGCACTTTGCCTGGGGACTCATGCTGACCTCGAGTCAACCCCTGTGGACAGATGGAGCTCTACAACCCTCATGCACAGTCTTCTCCCATGGGTGGATATGGCCTCCACTCCTGGGGGGTGGCACCTGATTCCTCATGTCTTTTCTCTTTTCTCTGCCAGGGTCAGGGTTTGAGTAAGAGACTTCATGGAGGGAAACTCTCATTACCCCATTGGGGCCCTTGGTTGGTCCATGGACCTTTCTGGCCATATACCTGTCAGCTGTGCAGGAGAGACTTCACACATCGTTTTTCCCTTAGACAGCACGAGAGGATCCACACTGGAGAGCGACCATATTCCTGTCAGCTGTGCAGGAGAGACTTCACACATTCCTTTGCCCTTAGATGGCACGAGGGAATGCAACACTAGAAAGAAAATCACGAAAGCCTTCAGAGACATTCTGACCTGGAAGGACATGGCGCTACAGAGGACATGATCCTGCCCCGTGACCTTGCATAAGCAGGGACACACACTGAGAGAGCCAGCACCAGAGGATGAAGGTCACAGCTGTGTCCCCACCAGGGCTGACAAGGAGACAGGAGTGCTGGAGGGAAATGGATAAGGGAGGTGGGCTCTGTAGGAAGAGCTGGTGGAGGAAGGGCTGTGAGCACCTGGGGTCTGGGTCTCTGCCCATGGGCCCTAGGCACAGGCCTGAATGTGTGCTCAGAACCACGCAGGGACACCGGACACCACATTCAGCTTTAGCACAGGTTTTATTGTTCAAATATCAGCTAGTATTGCTATATTTACAAGATTTAATTTCTTGCAAAATTGTACTTTAATATTGCCTGGTCACTTTACTTTCATACAATTTATGCCACAAAATTATAATTAGGTAATTTTTGAAAGTCTCCATTCTTTGCAGAGTTCTATGTTAAAGGATTCATTTACTAATTTTTTACGTGCACACTCGTATTTTCTGATAGAAGATGAAACTGAAATTGTCTCCGCTTTGATTCTTAGATGGCTGTCTCCTCAGGGGGGAACTCTTCAGGTTGACTAAGCAGTTTGATCCTTAAGTATTTGCCTTCCTGATGCTGAGCGTGTTTGTACAGAGTGAGCCCTCACAGACAGCCCAGCCTTGTTTAGGAGCAAAGTGTTTCTGCTGATTTTACACTGAATGACCCGAATGGGAGGGACGGTTTGTGAGAAGTCCTCCAGCCATGTCTCCATCTGACCCCGTGTTACTGTTAGTTCTCTCTGAGATTCTGGAGCATAGAAAGCCTGGTACTGGGCTGAATATTATTTTAAGGGTGATCACAGACTTAGGGTTTCCCATATATGAAGTTTGTTCATATTACAAATATATTATAAATGAAGCATTGCAGGTTATCTTCTCTGCAACTATTTTTCAACTGCATTTCCAGACTGGAGTTGCTGCTGTCACCATCTATATGAGTACACTTACAGTGAGTCTGTGTGACAGCAGAACAGGAGTGAAGGCCTTCTACGCCCCTACGGCTGCACTCATACATAAAGTGTTTTCTGTACTGTGTTGTATGATGACAAACAGATCTTTCACATTGCTTGCTGAGTGTTTATTCAGTGTGTGTGTCTGCTGGTGCTTTCTAATGCTAAAGCTATGATTGATGTTTCTTCCACAGTCTTGTCCTCTGTAGCGCCATGTCCTTCCAGGTCAGAATGTCTCTGAAGGCTTTCATGATTTTCTTTCTAGTGTTGCATTCCCTCGTGCCATCTAAGGGCAAAGGAATGTGTGAAGTCTCTCCTGCACAGCTGACAGGAATATGGTCGCTCTCCAGTGTGGATCCTCTCGTGCTGTCTAAGGGAAAAACGATGTGTGAAGTCTCTCCTGCACAGCTGACAGGTATATGGCCGCTCTCCAGTGTGGATCCTCTCATGCTGTCTAAGGATCCATTGTAGACTGAAGGCTTTCCCACACTGCTGACATTCATATGGTTTCTCTCTTGTGTGTGTTCTGTTATGCAGCCTAAGTTTACTACTTTGATTGAAAGCTTTCCCACACACGAGACATATATGTGGTTTCTCTCCCAAGTAGGTTATCTTGTGGTGTTTAAGGCCACAGCTCTGACTGAAGGCTTTCCCACACTGGTAGCATTTGTAATGTTTCTCCCCAGTGTAGATCATCTGGTGTTTTCTAAGGTACCATCTTCGTTTGAAAGCTTTCTTACATATGTGACATTCATATGGCTTTTCTCCCATGTGAATTCTCTCATGTTGTCTAAAGTAAGAACTTTGACTGAAGGCCTTTCCACACTGCTGGCACTTATATGGCTTCTCTTTGGTGTGCATTTGATTGTGGTTTCTAAGGTCAGAGCCTTGTACAAAGGTGCTCCCACAAAGATGTCACTGAAATGGCTTCTCTCCTGTGTGAATCATCCTGTGTTGCTGAAGATTAGAGAAGCTGCTAAAGACTTTCCCACATACATGACATGCATTTGATTTATCTCTGGTGTGAGTCTGATTGTGTGTATTGAGGGAGGACTCTTCACTAGGTGACCTTCCCCACTGCTGGTTGACATCAGGTTTCTTTCCTACGTGAGCTAAGAAACATTGTGTCAGGGCACATTGATGAGTAGATTCATCACTCAGTTCAGTGAATTTGATAAGACCCTGTGGAGGGTGAGATCTCTGCTTTTTGGAAAGAGATAAAAAAGTGTTAATTGTTTGTCCATATACATCTGCAGACTCATTTCTTTATGAAGAAATCCTAGATTACCAGACACTCAGTCTGTGCTGAAAATATTTCCAAAATTAGTTGTACACACTTTTGCCACTCCCCTGCAGGCACAAATATTGTCTCTTTTGTAGCATCCCACCCACAGAATATCAGATACATTTGGAAGACTTTAGTTTGTTTCAATGACTAGTAATGAGAAAAATTTATGACATAGCCTTTTTTATATCTGAAGATACTATTTTGGATTATGTTAATTTCTTCACTGATTTTAAGTTATCCAAATTTTTTTTGAAAGAGGTAAATTCTAATTTAATTATATTGTTACATTCAGGTGTTCTGCTCATGGCTTATTTATCTCATTGTCGCATAATATAACTGCACATGGTTAACTGTTACGCCTGTGAAACTTACCAAAGACATCATGGGAAATATTCTCTGCACATCTGTTGCAAGAGTATCATCTCTTGTTTTCTAAGAAGACTTCTTGTGCCTAAAATGTTCAAAAAGCAATAAATTGTCCCAACGGCATTAGGAAAATGGAAACATAGAATTGCACCATGATCAATATGAACATTTCAAAACATCGCATTTGTTTTTTTTGTTTTTTGGGTTTTTTACATGAAATTAAATATTTTAGGTAGCAGAAACTGTTTAAAAGTCACTGCCAGAAAGTAATCAGGATTGAACTATGAAAACTGGAGAGTAGTCAGGAGATGTTAGGTCAGCATATGGCAGTAACACCTTGAAAATGGTGCATTTGGAGATACATGCTCATAAAATTACACTCTCACCAAGTCCAACACAGGCTCCGGAAGAAGAAAAAGAACACTGGAACCCCCCTGCCCCCAGCAACATCTGGAACATAGAAAACAGTGAAGGTTCTTCACCAGACAACATAAGTATTTTTTAAATGTTCAGTTACTTATTTGAGGATTAATAAGATTCATTGGTCCCCCTGTTCTGATCTGAGTGCTGGAGACAGAGCAGCAAAATGGAATGCAGTTGTGTCAAGACGACATTCTAGTGTGGTGAGGAAAATAGAATGTAAAGAAACATCTTCCTTCCCAGCAGTTATGAGGGTGGTGAGAGAATCAGGGCAGTGACCAGAGTGGGACAGTGGCGGCTGTTCTGTGTACCTGTCACCCTGTGTCCATGGAAGTGTCCACGCATACACACAGACACACGTGTTCACAGACTCACCCACAGAGACCAGGTGATCGATGCTCTCCAGCATCACATCTCTGTATAGCTTCCTCTGGGATGTGTCCAGCAGGGCCCACTCTTCCTGGGTGAAGTCTACAGCTATATCCTGGGAGGTCACTGACTCCTAAAACATTATGGACATTCCAGGTTAAACAGAGCAAAAGGCTAAGTTCTCAACCCTCCATCTGTATATTTGGCTATGATGCTGAGTATTTGCACCCACTTCACTTGCTTGCTTAAGTTGCTGAAAGCAATTTACATTCCCTTCCTCTTACTCTTTGTTCAGATGTTGGTTGATTTCACTTATGCATAGTGGGGGGATTCCTGTTTCTGCTTTGCGGGAGTTCCCGTTTTAGCCTCAGATGTGTAACTTTGGATCAAGGACTTCCTTGATTTGCACATGGCTATATAATAATGCAAACTGGGGCTATGGGTGCTTGGATATTGCCGTCAGCACTGAAGAGTCCTCCCAGTCTCATCCTTTTTTCTTAGTAAGTCTGTTTTCTTCATTCCACACCATTCTTACTCAAAACCAAAAATTAGGAGCCTTGCTGGTCCATGGCAAGAGCCACCTGAACAGAAGACTTGAGTGCAAGGAAACTAAACTGCAGGCAGGTGATGGAACACCCCAAGTGCAGTGTGCAGGAAAAGAAAGTTTTTGGGGAAAGTATAATCATAAGTAAAATTTTATTGAACAGTTAGGATAAAAAAATAAGGGATTTTTTTTTAGAAATGTTTCACAGTGGCCAAGACATGGAAACAACCAAAAAGCCCTTCAATAGAAGACTGGATAAAGAAGATGTGGCACATATACACTATGGAATACTACTCAGCCATAAGAAACGATGACATCAGATCATTTACAGCAAAATGGTGGGATCTTGATAACATTATAAGGAGTGAAATAAGTAAATCAGAAAAAAACAAGAACTACATGATTCCATACATTGGTGGAACATAAAAATGAGACTAAGAGACATGGACAAGAGTGTGGTGGTTACCAGGGGTGGGGGGAGGGAGGACAGGGGGAGAGTTAGGGGGAGGGGGAGGGGCACAGAGAACTAGATAGAGGGTGGCGAAGGACAATCTGACTTTGGGCGAGGGGTATGCAACATAATTTAATGACAAAATAACCTAGACATGTTTTCTTTGAATATATGTACCCTGATTTATTAATGTCATCCCATTACCATTAATAAAAATTTATTTAAAAAAAAAAAAAAAAAAAAAAAAAAAAATGTTTCTGTATGAAGACAAATCATTGTCTGAAGAGTGTCACGGTGAGCTGGAAACAGAGGGATGTGAATATGAGGATAACTTGCAGTATGAGGATGACTCAGGGGAAAAAATATCCATGGCTATGGCTGCCTTAGCCACGGGGCTTCTGCTGCCCTCTGCTCCTTCCAATGTTCAACCCTCTGCTCCCCCGTTCCCTTATCGGGCTGATTTTGGAGTCTACAGCTCAAAATCTGGGAAATTCCCTTTTCAACAATCTATAGACTAGGCTCAAAAAATAGGGGAAACAATAAATAGCTTTACCTGTTTTCCTGTTGTAGAAAGATAGGATGCTATGGGGAGACTAGTGTGAGGGCATGAACCTGTACCTTTTAGAAC
The DNA here is from genome assembly GCF_036850995.1 of Saccopteryx leptura. Taxonomy (NCBI): domain Eukaryota; kingdom Metazoa; phylum Chordata; class Mammalia; order Chiroptera; family Emballonuridae; genus Saccopteryx; species Saccopteryx leptura. The sequence goes on from NW_027095699.1 coordinate 913,020, forward strand.
TCTGAAAGAGCTTAAACTTGCTTCTGTTTAGTATGGGCCTACTGCCCCTTTGCACTTGGTTTATCAGATACTATTAGTGCAAAGCCTCTTCCCCCAAATGACTGGAAGGCAATTTCTTGTTCTTGTCTCTCCGGGGGTGATTATTTGCTGTGAAAGTCAGACTTTCATGAAAAGGCCATTGAGGTAGGGGAGAAATCTCAGCATAGTCAACCTGAGCCGCTCATTACAGCAACTATAGAGTTTGAGAATGGATAGGTGACTCAGGTATTAGGAAAGTTACAGCTTTTCCAGTTATGGTCTGATTTTCTTTAATGTACTAACTACAATCTTTTGAACGATCACTGTTTCTTTCTTATTCTTTGCCTGGAAATTGAGGCAGGGGACCTGTGTTGGATCTGACTATGGAAAATATCCCAGCAGCTGCCAAGAGCAAATTTTCTCGGGGAGATTTTGTTTAGTCCCATCCTTCAGTCCCTCTGTCAGAAAATGCCCCGACTAAAATCAGGTAGGCATCTTTCTAATCTGGTTGTGCTCTGAAATCCCGGGTTTCTCTCTGGTTTGTCTGGTTCGTCTAATTCTTGTTTCTGTTTAGTCTTTGTTTAATGTTGTCTAAAATGTGTCTGTTTTTAAGGCCTGAATTAATTTTGCTTTGTTTTGCATGCAAAAATTGGAAATGCTGGCTCTAATATTTAGAAAAAATAAAATGATTTTAGAACTTGTAAGGAGAACTCATTTAAATTTAAATAGACTAGAATGGAGATCTATTAAGACTTACTGATTTGGTTAGTGCATTGTGAGGTGTGTTCAGAATTTGGAGTCAAATAGCAATTCAAGTATTAGGATTGATCAAAGTTATATGTTATACATGTGGTTTCTGTGTGTAAATTATCTTGTGTATGTGTAAGGTTATACTCAAGTAGGGAAAACAAGGAAATTGAGCAAAATTAAGCTGGGTCCTAATAAGTGATCTCAAGAATTTGTCTCAAGATGCTTCAGGCAGTTAGAAGAATAGTATAAGGTTGGTAATTCTGTTTCTTTGGCCAAACCATGCAAAAGGGACCCCGAGAAAATGAGGATTCACCTCCTCTGATTTTGCCAATTGAATTCAAAAAATAGGTCAGGAACATCCTGAAATGGAACTAACAATACAAGGGCATATATTTAAATGACTTTTAGATACTGGAGCTGATGTATCTGTTATTGCTAAGCTACATTGGCCTCCTTCCTGGCCTACTCATGCAGCAGCCACAGAACTACATGGTATAAGGCAGAGTATATCCCCTCAACAATGCTCTAGTTTTTTACAATGGGAAGATAAAGAAGTTCATTTTGGACTTTTTCAGCCTTATGTGCTTCCTGGATTGCCAGTTAATTTGTGCGGTAGAAATGTTTTGAAAAATATGGGAGTGTTGCTTGTAAATCCTAATAGCTTATTCAATATTGAAGTGCTTAATCAGGAATTTTTGCCCACTAAGGGACTAGGAAAAGAACAGTGGGGAATTCTCACCCTCATAGAAGTGGCACCCAATACCAGAAGGCATGGATTAAGATATCAAAATATAGCATAGGGGCTTTGGCAGCTTCTGCTACCCCAATAGTGCATTGTGCAGACCCAATTACTTGGAAATCAGATAATCCTATATGGGTAGACCAATGACACTTGTCTCAGGAGAAACTTAAGGTAGCTGCTCAATTGGTACAAGAGCAGTTACAGCTTGGGCACATTGAATCATCTAATAGCTCATGAAATATGACTATATTTGTTATTAAAAAGAAATCAGGAAACTGGAGGCTATTATAAGATTTGAGAGTAATATATAAGATGATGGAAATTATGGGTCCTCTCCAGCTAGGACTCCCTTCTCCTACTGCCATTCCATGGAATTATTACATTGTAATTATTGACTTGAAGGATTGCTTTTTTACTATTTCTTTAAGCCCTCATGATTGCAAGTGTTTTGCATTCAGTGTTTCTCTACTTAATTTCCAGGCTTCAATGGAGCAATACCAGTGGAGAATTCTGCCTCAAGGTATGGCTAACAGTCCTACCTTGTGCCAAAAATATGTTGCTCAAGCTATCTCTCTAGTACAAAGGCAGCACACTAAGATGTACATAATTCATTATATGGATAATGTTCTTAATACTCATTCAGATAAAGACACTGTGTTGACCATTTTGCAACAACTAGAACATTCTTTGAAAGAATCAGGACTTTATATAACTCCTGAAAAGGTACAGCAATCTTTAACTTCTTATTTAAGACAAATTATTGAGGATCAACAATTTGTCTACAAGAATTAGAAATCAGGACAGATCATTTGCAAACTTTGAACAATTTCCAGAAATTATTAGGAGACATTAATTGGCTTAGACCTTCCTTAAAATTAACTACCGGGGAACTGAAGCCACTTTTTGATATTCTTAGAGGCTCAGATGAACCAGCTTCTCCTCGACTACTTACTGCTGTGGGACAGCAAGCTTTAAAGCTTGTAGAAAAAGCCTTACAACAAGCACAACTGAAATGCATAAATCCTAAGAATCAATTGCCTTACTAATTTGTCCCTTGAGTTACACTTAAACGGGACTATTCTGGCAAGCTTCAGGTCTTATTGAATGGATTTGATTAGATGTTACTACTAAGAAAGTTTTTGCCCTGGCCAGTTGGCTCAGTGGTAGAGCATCGGCCTGCCGTGCAGGAGTCCTGGGTTTGATTCCCAGCCAAGGCACACAGGAGAAGGGCCCATCTGCTTCTCCACCCCTTCCCCTCTCCTTCCTCTCTGTCTCTCCCTTCCCCTCCCACAGCTAAGGCTCCATTGGAGCAAAGTTGGCCCGGGTGCTGAGGATGACTCTGTGGCCTCTGACTCAGGTGCTAGAGTGGCTCTGGTTGCAACAGAATGATGCCCCGGATGGGCAGAGCATCATCCCCTGGTGGGCGTGCTGGGTGGATCCCGGTCAGGCACATGTGGGAGACTGTCTGACTGCCACCCCGTTTCTGGCTTTGGAAAAATCCCCGCCCCCCAAAAAAAAGAAAAAAAGAAAGAAAGAAAAAATTTATCTCCATATTTTGATCGTGTTCACTCCTTTATTATCAAGGGACATAGGCACCTCTTACACGGTTTTTAGCATCAAATTGTTGTTTCTTTTTTCAAAGGATCAATAACAATGGCTCTAGGAAACTTCCACTAAATGACAAATTGCTTTTTCAGATTTTACAGGCCAAATTTATTCTCACTACCCAGCTGATAAAATATTACAATTTCCATTAATTAGTACATTTGTATTTCTTAAGACAGTTGTTAATGAACCCATTCCTGAAGCACCTACAATCTTTACTGATGGGTCCAGCTCAGGAATAGCAGACTTAATAATCAATGGACACGTTTATACTGAAACAGTCACCCTAAAATCAGCTCAAAGAGTAGAATTACATGACATTATCATGGCTTTTCAGCATTTGCCATGTTCCTCCTTAGTCTGTATACAGTCAGCAAATATTTACTTATGGTTGTTTCCACTATAGAAACTGCTGTCTTAGGGACAACTACTGATGAGGAACTATTGCAGCAATTTCTCCTTCTTCAAAGACTTGTATGTCAACATAGAGCTCCATGTTTTATAGGACATATTCAAGCTCCCTCCATGCTCCCTGGTGCTTTAGCACAAGGGAATGCCCTTGTTGATCAAACTACCCAAAATAAAATTATTGGAGCATCCACTACAGATCAAGCAATTCAGTCTCATACTATTCATCACCAGAATGCTGCCGCCCTGTGTAAACAGTTTCAACTCTCTCAAGAAGCATCAGGGCAGATTGTTAAATCCTGTACAAAATGTCCTATATTATAATCTATCCCTTCATTTGGAGTTAATCTTCAAGGACTCCTACCAGGACAACTTTGGCAAATGGGTGTTACTCATATACCTTCATTTGGCAAACAATACTTTGTCCATGTTACAGTGGATACTTATTCTGGATTTATAGTAGCCTTTGCCAAAAAGGAGAGGCTGCTAATCATGTTATAGCTCATTGTTTGTATGCATTTTCTATTATTGGACTTCCTAATCTGATTAAAACTGACAATACTGCTACATATGTAGGAAAAGCATTTACTACATTTTGTCAAACCTTTCGAATTATGCGTATTTCTTACAATCTTTAAAGTCAAGGTATTATTAAAGTGTACCCAGAAAATATTGAAGGTCAATTTTAAAAAAATATAAAAGGGGGAGTCATATCCTGGAACTCTTGCAGATCTACCTTATCCTTTTAAAAAGAACTTTCTTCTGAACGCTGATGAAAAGGAGATGCAAAATTTTTTTCTCCTGTAAACTTCTATTCTCTTTTATTTGATCCAGCTAATAACACTGTTTTGTCTTTTTCCAAATAGCTCCAGATATACAGAAAAGGTTTATATAGGTGGATAGGATTCCTCAAACACTTCAGTGAGATCTTCTGAGCATGGCTTGTGAGGTCTATAATGACCAAGAGGCAGAAAAAGCCCAGAAGTGATCAGGTGAAATACTAGCTCTCAACATGTGCCCTCAAAGGCTCCAAGGCCCTAACAAGACCACAGAGGACTCCATCAGGGCCCTGCTTCAATAGTGTAAAGGAAGATCATTAAGCCCAAGGCTTCCAGGCTTACATGCCTTTGCTGTTGGAAAAGGGGCACTGGAATGTAGGCTTCCCCTTCGCCTCTCTAAGGGAGGGTTCAGTGTCCTCCAACCCTGCTCCAGTCACCTGTGACCTAACCTTGCCCCCCGTGCTGGGACTTGCCAATGAAGGCTAAAGGTGCCCAGGATCATTGGCCCCATCTCACTGTGGAAGAGCCTAGGGTATTTCTTCCAAGTTGCAGGTAAACTGACCTCATTTACACAAGGGCCACTTACTAGGTTTTGCCTGAATAATTCGGGTTTGTTTTATTCTTCCCTCAAAGATGTCTGTTGTGGGTGTTGATAGTTCTATTTTTTCTGCTGCTTTATTTAATATATAGTATTTTTTTTATTCCACCTGCCTCAATGCCCCACTCACATTTTAGGCTAGGGCTTACTCCTCATTTAGAGCTCTCTTTCTCCTTTTTGCCAACTTCTGTTACAAATTTCCCTTTGCCACCCAGCTAAGTGTATCCTAAGGTTCTCTTCACAACCCCATGGTTGCAGAGCTCCAGGGAAAATCACCCTGGTCTCATTTCTCCAGGCTGAGAAGAATAGAAATTTTATGTGCACAGATGCTGTAGATGGCTTTTCCAGTCTATCTGAATCATTACCAGCTAGAAGCAGTGGTCATTGGGACTTGGACACAAGCTGCAAAGTATAAAAATGTGACAACAATTACAGTGCCATGCAAAATTTTTCTGGATGTGGACTTTTTCTGGAATCCTGTTCCTTGTGACAGCTCCTAATGGACTGAACTGGGATTGGGTTACATTTGAAGGGATTTGGAATGGTGTTGGTACCAACTTGGACTTGGTGAACATGTCAAGGACATTACTCTTTTTTTTTTTTTTGGTATTTTTCTGAGGTTGGAAATGGGGAGGCAGTCAGACAGAATCCCGCATGCGCCCAACCGGGATCAACATGGCCTGCCCACCAGGGGGCAATGCTCTGCCCATCTAGGGGTTTGCTCTGCCCCAATCAGAGCCATTCTAGCTCCTGAGACAGAGGCCACAGAGGTATCCTCAGTGCCCAGGCAAACTTTGCTCCAATGGAGCCTTGGCTGCTGGAGGGGAAGAGAGAGACAGAGAGGAAGGAGAGGGGGAGGGGTGGAGAAGCAGATGGGTGCTTTCCCTGTGTGCCCTGGTCAGGAATTAAACCTGGGACTCTCGCATGCCAGGTCGATGCTCTACCACTGAGCAAACCGGCCAGGGCCTAGGACATTACTCTTTTATAGATTCTTGTTATATTGGCTAAAAATTTGCTTAAAGGTTTTAATCACCCTAATGTGTTAGAATGTTTGTTTGGGTATCTGTTAGCATTGGCAATACTAATTTTGTGTTTGTTCTGTATTTTGTCTGTCTGCCTCCAAATTAGAATCTGGGAAACTAGGAAATCAATGAGTGCATATCTCAGCACACAAATTAAAAATAAAAAAGAAATGGGGAATATGTTGTGGACCATATATTGCAAGAAGCCTTTTTAGATTTGAGGCTTAGTAAAAGGCTAAGTTCTCCACCATTCACCTCCATATTTAGCTATTATGCTGAGTATTTGCACCCACTTCTCTTGCTTGCTGAAGTTGCAGGAAGCAATTTACATGCCCTTCCCCTTACTCTTTGTTTGTTAAGATGTTGGTTGATTTCACTTATGCATGGTGGGGGATTTTTGTTTATGCCTTGGGAGAGTTTCTGTTTTAGCCTCAGATGTGTAATTTTGTATCAAGGACATCCTTTATTTGCATATGTCTATATAATAAAGTAAACTGGGGCTGTGGAGTGCTTGAATATTGCCATCAGCATTGAAGAGTCCTTCCGATCCCATTCCTTTTTTTTTTTTTTTTTTTTAATAATTCTGCACCATTCTCACTCAAAACCCAGAATTAGGAGCTGTGCAGCAGACATCCATGACAACAGGAAAAAGTGTTCCATTTAATGGCTGTAATGGTGCCCTTTCAGTAGAAAGAGGCATTCCCTACTCACCACGGTCTCCATGGCTGATATCTCAGTTACCAGGTGTGTTTATCTTGGTTTTTCCTCACAGATGATCGAAGCAAAAAGCAGGCAAATATGAGGACAGAAAAAGAAGCCATGAGACTCTAGTCGGGTTAACAATATCCAGTTTCACCAGTCACAAAGACTCAGTGTTCACCTGGGTGGTTTCACCTTTCCTACCTTAAGAAAGGAAAACCAGTGTTGCATTCTAAGAATATCATGCAGAGGTCTCTGAACTTTAAGGTCAATTGTAATAGTACTATAGCTGTGGTTGCTATAAAAAGATCAAAATATAAATATCTTAAAAATAACAACATTGTATATATTTAGTTTTCTGTGTTAACAAGTCTATGGAATCTGTAATTATTCAATTTCCTTCCAGTTTCCAAAGCATAGAGATGCCTGACTCACATGTAGACTTAGTTTCCACCTAAAGGGAAACACTCTGGGACTTCTCTGGTGTCATTTCTTTGCCTTCTGGGCCAGCAGGGGTTTCCACCCTCCATGAGTCCTCTGGATTCTCATTCCCTTCTTGCTCAAGCCCCTGACGGATTTGAATACCAAGCAACTAAGAACCGTTTTATGATGGAGTCCATCAACTCAACAATTAGTCCATTTGGAGGGAGCAATGGCCCCCATCCTGCTAGTGAAGATCATAAATTCTCCAGCATCAGAAGGTAGTGGGAGAACATATGTGAGTCACAGAGGTGCTGTCATGAACTGCCTCTGTCATCTAGGTCAACAGTACCCAGAGAATTCAGATTGTCTGAGCTGAGTGAAAAATCAGGTTGGCCCATCTGGTAATTTGTCAGGTGGGAGCTGACCAATTACCCTCCAATCCAGTCTATATTTACCTTCTTTATCTGCAACAATCATTTTCTGTTACATATACACACATGCATGTGTATATATGTACATGCCGATATATGTATATACACATACATGGGAGTGAAAACATTTATGAACTATGATTTCTCGATTAACATGTCAATAGTAAGTATATTTTATGAAGAAATAATAAACATGCATCATGAACAAAGAGTAATTATTTCACTCATTTGTAGCCGATTCCCAGAAAAAAATTTAAATTTGGGTTAAGTGTGACTGTGTACTTATAGATTTACATATATTTGTTTATTTAATTTTCACAACAGCTATGTTAATTATAGTTTATTTATCAGTTTACAAATGACATAAACAAAGGTTCTAAAAACTTTAGTAATGTGACAAAATTATACAATTAGAAAAGGGACAGCTGCCATTTAGTTTTTCTCTCTTGTGTCCTGTGCTAAGATTTTTCAGGGCTTTCTAGGGAATCACAGAACAGCTAAGTTTTACCTGGAATAGCATCTGTAACAGAAATATTCAGAAGAAACACCCTGTTATTACATCTTTTTTTTTCCCCTTAAATTTTCACAAAATTACTCCTTACATCTACATTCTATTTCACATGGGTCCTTGCAGTGTAGGGACTGCAATTCTCAAGCATCAAAATCCGTCTTCATTTCCTTGTCTTGTGTAAGACATGCTTCCTCCCTTCTACATACGGGGACTGAGCCCACAGCTGAGATATTCACCCCTGTCCTGACTCACAGTCTCCACTGTGAGGGGCTTTCAGGGATGTCTGAGCTCAAGGTACAGGCAGAGTGGCATTTCTGTGAGAGCTTCCCTAGTGGGTAGATGGTCATCTTACCCTGTTTCTTCACATGACCTTCTCCCTATATGTCTGCCCTCTGATTTCCTCTTCTTAATTAGTTGAAGGTCAAATTGTATTAGGGCCCTCCTTAAATACTTTCATTGATGTTACTTACTCCTTTAATGACTTTATCTCAAGCTAAAGCTACATGCTAAGTTACTGGAATTAAGGACTACTGCAAATGAATTCAGAGGGCATGAAATTCAGCCCATAACACAGAAGCCTCTTACAACTGAGTAATTCTCAGATAGGAAGGCTAGGACATATCACAGAGTGCAAGAAAACCAAACAAATGTACCTCAAATTAATACTTCAAAGGGAAAAATATATCATCTCAGCTTGGATTACAAACCACAGCTCCACCTTTCATGACTGTCCATGCTCAGTGTAACCGAAGCAATTCCAGAATGTGGAAACAAGACTAGGTTTACCAGTATTCTAGAACCTTTTGTATCAAAGCACCATGAACTGAAGAAGGAGCCCACATTTAAAGTGTTGCAGTGGATGCTTCATATCAGTGATTTTTGCACCAGGATGGAGGAAAATATTACTATTAAAAGAAAAAACGATATGCAACATTCATAAAAACATAGACTAAAACCAGAAAATAATGACAACCATAGAAGACATAATCAGTCTACTGCATATTAATGGGTAAGAATTGTCTTTGAAATAATGTTGCTGCACATTTTTAGATAATTATTAAAGCTTAGCATTTAGATACAGTTACCTTATGCATGAGTACAAATAGGACAAAGCTGAAGTAAAAACAACAGGAAATTGTTTGTCTTAAATGTGTACTCATTTTTAAGTGATTAAAGTAAATATAAGCACCTGTCTGAAGACATTTGAGACATACATGAAGAATATCACTTGATGAAACACATATAAGGAAATTAATTCAGAGAAGTGGGACATGAAGCATTTAAAATCATTAAAAAAATCAAAACATCAGATATCAAGCAAGGTGCCAATAGAAATTTCCAGGTTGGAAGAAATGCTTCCTGTCTTTATTGAGCCATTTGGTCATGCTCAACTCATGTGATCACAGAGCACTTCATATCTGGAGTTCAGCTATTTCATTTTATATATTTAAATTTGATAGTCCCATGTAACTGGCATTCTGGTTGTAAAGCCAGTAGCCAGGGCCACCATCACAGCCATCTGGCCCATGCAGGTTCGCATTGGATTCGGACAGTCGGTAAAGAAACAATGGAGCCAAGAACTGGTGGGCCATTAGCTTTAATTCTAGCTTGCACCCAGTGGGCAAGTAAAAACACACACTGGGCTTCAAAACCCACTCATTCAGTGCTCACAGAGCTACTGACTTATCCGAGTTTCCTAGAATCAAAGGTTTCTAGCTCACCAGACTTATTCACCTCTGTTCCCCATCTCCTTTCTTCTCCCTGCACAAACTGGCTTCTCACTCAACACTCCACCATCTTGGCTGCTTCTCCTGTCCTCCTCGATGTAGCCTTTCTCTGCTCTCCTCTCTGCTCTCTCCTCTAATGCTAATCTCAGGAACCATGAGAGCAAGCTTTTGTTTTGCCCCTATTTTATAGTGTAGAAATCAAAACCTTTAATCCAATATACAAAATAGGGAAGTCTCTAATACAAAGTCACTTATCAGAGACATGATGGGATTGCGCCACCCCACATCAAAAAGGGTGGGAAGGGCTTAGTCCTAAAACCAAGCCCCAGGCTACAAGGATCCTGCCTGCCCACAGCCCACCCCCAACACACATAAATATCACCTGGGTGACGGCCTCCAAGTGGGCAGTGCCATCTTTAACTAAGTGAGCATAATAAATTTTATCTGCCCAACAATGGTTTGGGACAGTATATTAATGTAAGCAGTTAAAATTGCAAATAGATTCAAGACAAAAGTGGGAAAAAACTGCAGTACTCAAACATCTGAAACTAGATGGGTGGAAAAACTGCTTACACAATAAACTTTACAGATCAGGAGAAGCTTTGATGTGACTTCATTAACTTAAAAGGAATGAGGCCACCTCACATGGTAGTGTCTGGGGAACTCACCAGAGCCCAACCCTGCAGGAGACCGTGAAGGCAGATGGATGCTGAAGTCAGTTCCATAGAGCAGCCAGTTCCTCTCCTTCCAGTGTCCCAACTGTTGAGTTCCTTCTCCTAAGAGCAAATGCCTAAGTCCCAAGTCTGAGGCCCTTTTAACCTGGAAGACAGTTAGTAAATCTACTCTATGGACACACCCTGGCTGCATAGACACTGATTAACATAAGGAGGGCTTCAGTCTGTGGGTCACACCTTGTTCCATTTGATTGGATTTTCTAGACTAACCTCAGGCAAGCAGGGGGTTGGAATGCAAAGATGCAAGGAGATGAAGGGATGCTAGAAAGAGCTTTCCATTCCTGTATTCATCCCCAGGTCTTCCTCGGTGTGCTCTGTGTACAGGAAACATTTCACGTCTTAGAAATGGAGACAGGCATCAGATACAATGGGATTCTGTGGACACAGAGCTGGAATTTTCTATAGGAAATGAAGACTTCAAGATAAAATGAAAGATGAAGAAATCTGAAATAATGAAACATGTCAATAATGATGTGACACATAAAATCTATTACTGTAATGGAGAATCTGAGTGTTAGGGCACTGGCCTCGTAGTATTTTTTATTGGTTTTTTTTTCTTTTTTTAAAATTATATTTAATGCAATGACATTGATAAATCAGGGTACATATGTTGAGAGAAAACATCTCTAGATTATTTTGACATTTGATTGTGCTGTATACCACTCCTCCAAAGTTAAATTGTCTTCTGTCACCTTCTATCTGGTTTTCTTTGTGCCCCTCCCCTCCCCCAACCCCTCTCTCCTTCTTCACCCCATCCCCCACCACCCCTACTCCTGTTGCCATCACAACCTTGTTCATGTCTCTGAGTCTCACTTTTATGTCCCTTCTATGTATGGATTCATATAGTTCTTACTTTTTTTTTCTGATTTACTTATTTCACTCCGTATAATGTTATCAAGGTCCATCTATGTTATTGTAAATGATCTGATGTCATCATTTCTTATGGCTGAGTAGTATTCCATAGTATATATGTACCAAAGCTTTTTAATCCACTTGTCCTCTGGCAGACACTTGGGCTGTTTCCAGATCTTCGCTATTGTGAACAATGCTGTCACAAACATGAGGGTGCATTTCTCCGTTTCGAGCCGTTCTATGGTGTCCTTGGGGTATATACCTAAAAGTGGGATAGCTGGATCAAAAGGCAGTTTGATTTTCAGTTTTTTGAGGAATCTTCATACTGTTTTCCACAGAGGCTGCACCAGTCTGCATTCCCACCAGCAGTGCAGGAGGGTTCCCTTTTCTCCACATCCTCGCCAGCACATATTCTGTGTTGTTTTGTTGATGAGCGCCATTCTGACTGGTGTGAGGTGATATCTCATTGTGGTTTTAATTTGCATTTATCTAATGATTAGTGATGTTGAGCATTTTTTCATATGCCTATTGGCCATCTGTACGTCCTCTTTGGAGAAGTGTCTATTCATCTCTTTTGATCATATTTGGATTGGATTGTTTGTCTTCCTGGTGTTGAGATTTACAAGTTCTTTATAAATTTTGGTTATTAACCCCTTATGAGACGTATTGTCAAATATGTTCTCCCATTGTGTAGTTTGTCTTTTTATTCTGTTCTTGTTGTCTTTAGCTGTGCAAAATCTTTTTAGTTTGATATAGTCCCATTTGTTTATCCTGTCTTTTATTTCACTTCCCCATGGAGATAAATCAGCACATATATTGCTCCGAGAGATGTCCGAAAGCTTACTGCCTATGTTTTCTTCTAAGATGATTATGGTTTCACGGCCTACATTTAAGTCTTTTATCCATTTTGAGTTTATTTTTGTGAGTGGTGTAAGCTGGTGATCTAGTTTCATTTTTTTGCAGGTAGCTGTCCAATTTTCCCAACACCATTTGTTAAAGAGGCTGTCTTTACTCCATTGTATTTCTTTGCCTCCTTTGTCAAATATCAGTTTTCCATAGAACTGTGGGTTTATTTCTGGGTTCTCTGTTCTGTTCCATTGATCTATATGCCTGTTCTTATGCCAGCACCACGCTGTTTTGAGTACAATGGCCTTGTAGTATAACTTGATATCAGGAAGTGTGATACCTCCCACTTTATTCTTCTTTTTTAAGATTGCTGAGGCTATTAGTGTCCTCTTTTGGTTCCATATAAATTTTTGGATTATGTGATCTATATCTTTGAAGTATGTCATTGGTATTTTAATTGGTATTGCATTGAATTTATAGATTGCTTTGGGTTATATGGACATTTTAATGTTGTTTATTCTTCCTAACCATGAGCACGGTATATGCTTCCACTTGTTTGTATCTTCCTTGATTTCTTTTATCAATGCTTTGTAATTTTCTGAGTACAAGTCTTTAGTCTCCTTGGTTAAGTTTATTCCTAGGTACTTTATTTTTTTGGTTGTAATTGTTAAGGGGATTGTTCCCTTAATTTCTCTTTCTGACTGTTCATTGTTGGTGTATAAAAATGCCTCTGATTTCTGAGTATTGATTTTATATCCTGCCACTTTGCTGAATTCATTTATCAGGTCCAGTAGCTTTTTGACTGAGACTTTAGGGTTTTCTATATACAATATCATATCATCTGCAAATAATGATAGTTTTACTTCTTCTTTTCCAACTTGAATGCCTTTTATTTCTTCTTCTTGTCTGATTGCTGTGGCTAGGACTTCCAGGACTATGTTAAATAAGAGTGGTGAAAGGGGGCACCCCTGCCTTGTTCCTGATCTTAAGGGTATTGCTTTTAATTTTTGCCCATTGAGTATGATGTTGGCTGTGGGTTTCTCATAGATGGATTTTTATCATGTTGAGGTATGTTCCCTGTATTCCCACTTTGCTGAGAGTTTTGATCATGAATGGGTGCTGGATTTTATCAAATGCTTTTTCTGCATCTATTGAAATTATCATATGGTTTTTCTTCTTCTTTTTATGTGATGAATCACATTGATTGATTTATGAATATTGTACCATCCTTGCCTCCCCAGAATAAATCCCACTTGATCATGGTGTATGATTTTTTCCACGTATTGTTGGATCCGGTTTGCTAATATTTTTTTTTGAGGATTTTAGCATCTATATTCATCAGAGATATTGGCCTATAATTTTCTTTCTTTGTGTTGTCTTTGCCTGGTTTTGGAATCAGAATTATGCTCGCCTCATAAAAGGAGCTTGGAAGTCTTCCTTCCTCTTGAATTTTTTGAAATAGTTTGAGAAGGATAGGAGTTAGTTCTTCTTTGAATATTTGGTAGAATTCCCTTGTGAAGCCATCGGGCCCTGGACTTTTTTTTGTTGGGAGTTTTTTGATAACTGTTTCGATCTCCTTTGTTGTAATCAGTCTGTTTAGGTTTTCTGATTCTTCCAGATTGATTTTTGTAAGATTGTATGTTTCAAAAAATTTGTCCATTTCATCTAGGTTGTCTAGTTTTTTTGGCATACAGTTCTTCATAGTATTTTCTTACAATATTTTGTATTTCTGTTGTGTCAGTTGTTATTTCTCCTCTCTCATTTCTAATTTTATTTATTTGAGTCCTCTCTCTCTTTTTCTTGGTGAGTCTAGTTAAAGGTTCATCAATCTTGTTTACCTTTTCAAAGAACCAGCTCCTAGTTTCATTGATCTTCTGTATTGTTTCTTTAGCCTCTATGTCATTTATTTCTGCTCTGATCTTTATTATTTCCTTCCTTCTACTACAGTTGCACTTTACTTGCTGTTCTTTTTCCAATTCTTTTAGATGCAGGGTTAAGTTGTTTATTTGAGCTTTTTCTAGCTTCTGAAAGTGTGCCTGTAGTGCTGTGAACTTTTCTCTCAGCACTTTTTTTGCTGTGTCCCATAAGTTTTGAGTTGTTGTATGCTCGTTGTCATTCGTTTCTAGGAATTTTTTTATTTCTTCTTTGATCTCATTCTTAATCCATTCATTATTTAACAACCTGCTATTTAGTTTCCATGTGTTTGAGAATTTTTGAGCTTTTCTGTTGTGATTCATTTCTAGTTTCATGCTGTTGTGATCGGAGAAAGTGCTTGATACGATTTCAGTCTTCTTAAATTTGTTGAGAGCACTTTTGTGCCCTAACATGTGGTCTATCCTAGAGAATGTACCATGAGCACTTGAAAAGAATGTATATTCTGCTGCTTTAGGGTGAAAGGTTCTGAAGATATCTATTAAATCGAGTTGATCTAGTGTTTCCAATAAGTCTGCTGTTTCTTTGTTAATTTTCTTTCTTGAGGATCTATCTAGTGATGTTAGTGGGGTATTGAAATCCCCTACTATTATAGTATTGCTGTTGATCTTGCCCTTTAGATCCATCAAAGTCTGCTTTATATATTTAGGTGCTCCTATATTAGGTGCATAGATATTTATAATAGTTATATCTTCCTGTTGGATTACTCCCTTTATCATTATGTAGTGGCCTTCTTTATCTCTTACTATATCCTTTGTTTTAAAGTCAAATTTGTCAGATATAAGTATTGCTACCACAGCTTTTTTTTCATTTCCGTTTGCATGAAATGTTTTTTTTCCATCCTTTTACCTTCAATCTATGTGTGTCTTTTGTTTTAAGGTGTGTCTCTTGTAGATAACATATGTATTGGTTCTGTTTTCTTATCCACACAGCTACCCTATGTCTTTTGATTAGATCATTTAATCCATTTACATGTAAGGTTATTATTTATATGTAGTTGTTTATTGCCATTTTCTTCTTTAAATGTGTATTCCTTTTTTTGCTATATTATTTTCCCACTTTGATCTGTTTACAACAGGCCCCTTAACATTTCCTGCAGCATTGGTTTGGTTGTAATGAATTCCTTGAGTTGTTTTTTGTCTGGGAAGCTTTTTATTTCTCCTTCGATTTTAAACGATAGCCTTGCTGGATAAAGTAGTCTTGGTTGTAGGTTCTTGTTCTGCATTACTTTGAATATTTCTTGCCATTCCTTTCTGGCCTCAAGTGTTTCTGTTGAGAAGTCAGATGTCATCCTTATGGGGGCTCCTTTGTATATGATAACTTTTTTTTCTCTTGCAGCTTTTAATATTTTCTCTTTATCGCTTAGCTTTGGTATTTTAATTATGATGTGTCTTGATGTAGGTTTCTTTGGGTTTCTCTTTAATGGAGTCCTCTGTGCTTCTTGGATTTGTGAGAGTTTCTCTTGCATTAATTTAGGGAAGTTTTCAGCTATGATATAATTGAACAAAATCTCTATCCCTTGTTCTTTTTCTTCTTCTTCAGGAACCCCTATGATGCGGATGTTATTTCTCTTCATGTTGTCACAGAGCTCTCTAAGAGTTTCCTCTGAATTTTTGAGTCTCTTTTCTCTTTTCTTCTCTGCTTTCATGCCTTCATTCCAGTTGTCTAATAACTTGCTGATTCGATCCTCTGCTCTATCTATCCTGTTTTTAATTCCTTCCATTGTGGTCTTTATTTCTGATATTGTATTTGTCATCTCCGACTGATTCTTTTTTATACTTGCTATTTCTTTATTTAGGTTTTTATAATGACCATCCATTGTTGTTCTAAAATCCCTAAGCATCCTTACAATCATTTTGAACTCTGCATCTGGAAGTTTGATTATTTCCATATCACTCAGTTCACCTCTCGAAGGTGTCTCTTGTGGTTTCATTTGGATTGCACTCCTTTGTCTTCTCATCATGGTGATTTATTTGTAGAGTTGGTTGAGTCTAGGATTGGTGTTGTCTGCCTCCAGTTTTTAGTTGTGTTATTTCTAGGTCTTCTTGGGTTGGTAACAACTGTTATCTGTAATCCACTTTCAGATTTGGGCAGCTTTGAAGTCTTGATTTGTTTGTTTTCTTAACAGGTGATAGTCTTGTTTACTGATCTCAGCAGGGGGCTTCCTTGAAACTGTATCCGGGAATGCGATGGGTGTAACCTGAGACTCTGAAGGCCTCTTTAGCCAGCTAATCTCACTGGGGGCAGGGTGTTTTCTCAGCTTCAATAGGGGAAGGTGTATCTCAGATCTCCATGGAGACCTGAGTTACTGCCCCTCTTCCCCACTTCTTGTTTTCAGCTGTGTCTTGTTGCACTGATTGGAGCTGGAGAGATGTCCGGAGATCTCTGATCTGGAAGCACTTCAGCTCTGTTTTGTGAAAGTTTCAGTTTCTCGCCCAGCTATGGCCACCTCCAGCATGGATGAGTCAGCTTTTTTAGTTCATTTCCTGCATTCCTTAGCCCCTCACAGTCTGTCCCTCTCCCTGTCCTTTCCACTTGGGAGATACGCTGGTCTTTTCAGCACACCTCGCTCCCTGGTCGCCAGGCAAGTGGCTGTGAGCAGTAGTTTCTGCTCTTTTTCCTCTGAGATCCTCTTTGGGCTCTCAGCCTCACCCCCCCACCCCCTCTGTTCCAGTAAGCAGAGGATGTTCAGGCACTCCCTACCAGGATTGTTGTGGATTCTTCTTTGCTCCTTGGTTTTTGAAAGCTGTTCTTGCAGTTCAGAGTTGGTTTTTCATGCTGATTTTTCCTAAATTGATTTGTATTCCAGTTTGGTGGTGAGATCTGGGCGTCTGTGCATCTGCCTACTCTGCTGCCATCTTTTTTCTTGGCCTGGTAGTATTTTAAAACACATGTTAAAACTTTATTTATTAACTAACTAAAAAATGAGAAAGTAATTTTGTACATTATTTTTTGGTTAGTGCACAAATAAAAAATGTTACTATGTATTGGTCAAATAAGTTTGTAAATATAATATATATGTTTGCTCGCTTGTGACTTATATTGGGTGTGGGGGACAGGCTATATAAGCAGGCCAGGTCATTGTAGCCTAAGGTTTGGTTTTAGGGCTAAGCTTTTCCCCACACCCTTGACTGATTATATGATCTGGGTGGTGCACTCTCATGAGGAATCCAATTATGCCTTGGATAAGTGACTTTGTATCAGAGACTTTCTTGTTTGTATATTGGATTAAGGAATTTTAATTTTCTACACTATAAAGTGGGACAAACCAGGAGCTTGCACACACAGTTCCTGCTATCACGATTGCAGGGGCTTCCCTGATCCCTTGCCCTTCATGGGAAAGGCTGGTTTTCTGCTTTTCCCTTGTCTTCTTTTGTGGTTTTCCTGTCTTGGTGAGACACCAATAAATAGGATGGCCCACCATCCTCTTACTTTGCCGTTTCTTTACCATCTGCCCAAATCCAATGGGGACCTGCATGGGCCAGGCAGCTGCTTTGATAGTGACAGCCATGGCTCCTGGCCTTATAACTGGCATAGTCTGCGGCAGGATTCAGAGATTGGTATGGGGCCGCTACCCTTGATGGGTGGGGTACAGTACTGGTTGCTCCTCTGGTTCCCCATGGCTGTCCTTTTAGGGGCCATGGGCTACGTGTTTTTTACTCAAGAGGAAACCAGGAGTTCTGTGCGAGAAGCTGCCTGAGGTCAAAAGCTTCAGTGTGAGTTGCAAATAAAATGGCAGAAAAGGCTGGAATTGGAGCGAGCACTGGAGAAGGAATTACGGGTTCACGAGTTGCAGTTTACCCTGGAAGCTGAACGTCTTCACTGGCAGTTGTTGGAGAAACAACTGCGGATTCAAGAGCTCGAGTCTCAGCTTCTGGCCAAAAGCCAGCAGCCACAGGAGCCTAAACGGTCACCAAAGTAGCAGCAGCATCCGTGCCAGTGGATTGGCTTTGAGTCAGTGGGAGTAGGTGCTTGCAACTCCTCTTCTGAGGATGAGAATGCTCAGGCTGAAGCAGCCATATGCACACTGAGAGCCCAATCAGTGGTCGCCAAAAAGGTAAAAACCCAGCAGCAACGAGTCCCTCAGGGGCAGCCACAGCCTCCTGCCCAGGTAATGGAACACTCTGTGTTCCGGCCCTATACCCAGGTAGAGCTGAAGGAGTTGGGGGCACAATTTAGACAGAAACCTACTGAATCCCTGGTAGCCTGGTTACTACGATTATGGGATATAGCGGTGGATGGCATCATGCTCCCTGGAACAGAGATGGAGAAATTGGCCGCCATTACCACACACTCTTCCTTGAGGCAGCATCTTCAGAACTGCCATGGCAAACCAAGAGACCATACCCTATTAGAATGGGTGATGGCTGCCATTTGTATGGTCTGGCAGAATGCTGGAGAATTGCTGGGGGCAATGAGTCCCAAAGGTCCTTTGGGAACTAGGTATGAAGAATGCTGTTTTCAACCCTGGGTCCCGTGGGTCAGATGAGGAAGTGTTTACGGCAAAAATGAGGGAATTTGTCCTTGCTAGCGCCCCGTCAGGCCTTTTTTTGGTCACTTGTGGCTATATTGGGCCCCTATGTGGGGCAGCCCATCAATGCAGTCACACAGATGATAGCAGATTTGGGAGAGCTGGAGGTCACTCGGGATCATAAAGCAGTAAGGGCTGCTGCCTATGTGTCCCCCCCAACTAGCAAGGGAAACGGGCCTCTAAAGGTTACCCGAATGCAGATGTGGGTAGATTTGATTGCGGCTGGAGCAGATAAGGGGAAATTGGATGGCCAGTCTAGTAAAATTCTTTTGGAGCTTTGGCGGCAGCTTAAACCAGAACAGAAGTTCCAGCCACTGAGACGAAAGGCCGCAGCAGCTATCAATAAAACGTTTGGTGCGCACACAGGTCAGTTACAAGATTATATGATAAAGAGGGCTGAGGGAGAGAACTCCCAAGACCCATTGTACCAGTTTGAATAGGAAAAGGGCTGAGGGACCCGTCTAACGTGGGTGGGTGGGGACTGGAGGCCACACGTGGAACTGGCTATCCACTGGTCCCCTTCCAATGTACAACAGGTGTTGGCCTTGGTGGATACAGGTGCAGAATGTTCCCTCCTCTATGGGAACCCAGAGCAGTTTGCTGGGACCCCAGTGGCCATTGACGGTTATGGGGGACAAACTGTTTAATTGAAGCCAATCACTATTCCATTGGGGATAGGAAGACTGCCTCCTAAGTCATATAAGGTGTATGTATCTTCTATTCCTGAATATATTTTGGGGGTAGATGTCTTGCAAGGACTGTGGTTGGAAACTACAGCTGGGGAGTTTCGGCTGTGGATCAGGGTCGTGAAGGCCGTATTGCGGGGACACACATCACATTCCCCTTTGCTATTACCCATCCCTCAGTGTGTGACTAACACCAAGCAGTACCGCCTGCCAGGTGGTTATGAAGAAGTCACAGGGACAATCTGCGAATTAGAAAAGGTGGGGATCATCCGGCCAGCACACAGTCCTTACAACTCCACGGTATGGCCTGTGTGCAAAGCACATGGATCCTGGAGAATGATAGTAGATTACAGGGAACTTAATAAAGTTGTTTCCCGCCTGACCAGGCGGTGGCGCAGTGGATGGAGCGTCGGACTGGGATGCGGAGGACCCAGGTTCGAGACCCCAAGGTCGCCAGCTTGAGCGCGGGCTCATCTGGTTTGAGCAAAAGCCCACCAGCTTGAACCCAATGTCACTGGCTCCAGCAAGGGGTTACTCGGTCTGCTGAAGGCCCGTGGTCAAGGCACATGTGAGAAAGCAATCAATGAACAACTAAGGTATTGCAATGCGCAATGGAAAACTGATGATTGATGCTTCTCATCTCTCTCCATTCCTGTCTGTCTGTCCCTGTCTATCCTTCTCTCTGACTCACTCCCTGTCTCTGTAAAAAATAAAATAAAAAATTAAAAAAAATAATAAAATAAAAAAAATAAAGTTGTTCCCCCTTTGCATGCTGCTGTTCCCTCAATAGCTAACATGATGGATCAGCTAAGCCATGAGTTGGGGACATACCAGTTTGTGGCAGACTTGGCCAATGCTTTTTTCTCTATTGATATAGCTGCAGAAAGTCAAGACCAATTTGCCTTTAGTTGGGAAGGGAGACAATGGACCTTCACAGTGTTACCCCAGGGCTATTTGCATAGCCCCACCTTGTGCCATGGGCTCGTGGCTGCTGACCTGGCTAAATGGAAACAGCCAGAGGTAGTTCACATGTACCATTATATTGATGATATTATGCTAACTAGTGATTCTCTTCCAGAATTGGAGCAAGCAGTCCCTACCCTGCTATCCCATTTGAAAGCATGTGGCTGGACAGTCAACGAGAACGAATTACAAGGACCTGGGTTATCTGTTAAATACTTGGGAGTTGTCTGGTCGAGTAAGACAAAAGTTATCCCTGATGCAGTTATAGATAAGATTCAAGCATACCCCGTGCCCACTACGGTAAAACAGTTACAGGAATTCTTAGGTTTGTTGGGGTATTGGTGAGCATTTATACCCCATTTGGCTCAGTTACTATGCCCCCTGTACAACCTTATTCAAAATGGGGTTCGTTGGGATTGGACTGAGCAGGCACAAGGTTCATTTGCAGCAGCTAAGAGAGCTATCAATGTGGCACAGGCATTGAATGTGTTTGATCCTGCCAGGCCCTGTGAGCTGGATGTTCATGTAACCTCAGAGGGGTTTGGATGGGGCTTGTGGCAGCAGACAGAGTGCCTATGGAAACCTATTGGGTTTTGGTCCCAATTGTGGAAAGGTGCTGAAGTTCGTTACTCATTAGTAGAGAAGCAGCTGGCAGCTGTGTATGCTGCCCTCCTGGCAACTGAGAGTATTACAACCACAATACCAATTACAGTCAAGACAACATACCCTATTGTTGGATGGGTGAGAGATTGGGCAACGAAACCATGCAGTGGTATGGCCCAAATGTCCACCCTGGCCAAGTGGGGTGCCTAACTGCAGCAATGCTATGCTCTTAGCACCAGCCCATTGAGGGCAGAACTGCAGGAAGTCTTGGGTCCAGTCACCAATGCGACCTTAGATTCAGGTGCAACTGGGGCTCAGGAGGCAGAACCTAAAGGCAGTCCCGACCAGGAGGGGCGGGTGTCTATCCCCGAGGATGCCTGGTATACTGATGGTTCCAGCAGGGGCCAACCTGCCAAATGGAGAGCTATAGCCTTCCATCCAGCCACTGAGACTATTTGGATGGACACGGGTATAGGCCAAAGCAGCCAATGGGCAGAATTAAGAGCTGTTTGGCTAGTTGCCCATAATGAACCTTCACCTCTGGTAATCTGTACTGACAGTTGGGCCATCTATCGTGGACTTACCCTTTGGATTGCTACTTGGCACATTAACCAGTGGATGGTAATGCACCATCCACTATGGGGTCAGGCTATGTGGCAGGACTTATGGGAAATAGGACACCAGAAGCAGGTGACAGTATATCATGTCACAGGGCATGCCCCTCTAGCTCAGCCTGGGAATGATGAGGCAGATACGTTGGCAAGGGTGCGATGGTTGGAGACTGCCCCTGCAGGTGATGTGGCACAGTGGCTCCACCGGCGCCTGCTCCATGCAAGACAGAAAACTATGTGGGCTACGGTTAAGGCTTGGAACTTGCCTGTGTCCTATGCAGAGGTACTTGCAGCCTGTGACCAATGTGCAGTATGTTCCAAGGGACACCCTTGGAGACCACTGGTGTCACCTGGACAGATTCAGAGGGGTCATGTTCCACTGACAGGATGGCAGATAGATATTATTGGACCCTTACCAAATTCAGAAGGGTACCAGTATGCAGTCACTTGTGTAGATACTGCCACTGGGCTGCTTGCTGCTTTCCCTGCTCGTAACCCTGACCAGAGGGCAGTCATACAGGCTCTGGACCACCTGAGTGCTGCATACGGGCGACTGCTGGTCCTTGAAAGTGACAATGGTACCCACTTCACTGGTTCAATGGTGAGGCAATGGGCTCAAAAGCTGGGGGTGGACTGGAAGTACCATGTTTCCTACCACCCCCAGGCTGCTGGTATCATTGAGCGGAATAATGGACTCTTAAAGCAGGGACTGTGACAGGAGGGGTCACTGGCTATCTTACTGGATGGACACGCCGCTTATGGACAGTACTCCGGATTTTGAATAAGTGAGCTCAACGGGGGAGCCCAGCTCCAGTAGAGGCCCTCCTGCATCGGACAGCTGCCCCCATTCAGTTTCAGATATGCACCAAGGACATTTTACTCAAGCCAGGTTTTGGACAGCAGGGCAACGTGCTCTTACCTGCTCCAACAGCCCTTCTTAAAAAACAACAGCTTCAATGGACTTGGCCCTGGACTGTACAGGCCCCCCATCTGAGATGGGTGGCCTTGTTGGCAGCATGGGGAAAGGGGCTAGAGGTGGACCTCCAGTTAACTCCTTGGGCAACCAGCACCTGGCCACCTAAGGTAGAAGTGTAATTAATAATAAAAGTGTAAGATAATCCAATTATCCCTTGAGTGCTCAAGGGGACAGCATTTTGAAGGGCACCTTTGTAATTTCTTTATGGCCAATAATGAGTTCTCCTATTTTACTACACATAGAATAAGCAGATGCTGGTGTATTGGCCAATAAGGTTTGGTATGCCCGCTCAGGGCGGCCTCTGGTGCCAGCTACGGTGCTGTCTGCAGACAAAACTCTGGCCTGTATTCTGCCAGAGGGAAAGTATTTGCCTCTCTTGGTGCCACTGACAGCTCTCTCATTTCTCCCATAGTTTTTGATCTGTTAATCCTATTGCTGTAGTTGGTACTATTCCTATTTATGCAATGTATCCTACTCCTTGCACAGTGACCATCATGAAAGATGCCTGTGGTTTAGATTGTAAAGTGAGCAAAAGGAGTGGAATATTGGTCAAATAAGTTTGTAAATATAATATATATGTTTGCTCGCTGGTGACTTATATTGGGTGTGGGGGACAGGCTATAAGCAGGCCAGGTCGTTGTAGTCTAAGGTTTGGTTTTAGGACTAAGTTTTTCCCCAAACCCTTGACTGATTATATGATCTGGGTGGTGCACTCTCATGAGGAATCCAATTATGCCTTGGATAAGTGACTTTGTATCAGAGACTTTCTTGTTTGTATATTGGATTAGGGATTTTGGTTTTCTACACTATAAAGTGGGACAGACCAGAAGCTTGCACACACAATTCCTGCTATCACGATTGCAGGGGCTTCCCTGATCCCTTGCCCTTCATGGGAAAAGCTGGTTTTCTGCTTTTCCCTTGTCTTCTTTTGTGGTTTTCCTGTCTTGGTGAGACACCAATAAATAGGATGGCCCACCATCCTCTTACCTTGCCGTTTCTTTACCATCTGCCCGAATCCAATGGTGACCTGCATGGGCCAGGCGGCTGCTTTGATAGTGACAGCCATGGCTCCTGGCCTTACACTATGTTGTACCACAGAGCCAATAATTTTACAGATGTCATTCACAGTTCATTTATACATTTTAAAAACCTTCTTATGATTGTGAAGGTAGGCTCTTCTGGCTTAAAATTCCTGCTTCTCAAGAGGAAGTCATGAACCCAGGGACATAGTAAGTATTCCATTTTATCTGAGGACACACTTCACAAACTCCCTGGCAATCCTTCTAGGTCAGGCAGGTCAGGGTCAACCCCTCACTCATGCGCATTTGAGAGGATTTCAGACCTTGGCCATTAGCACTCATTCCACAGACTCATCTTTCTGTCACTTTCACCAGCTGGGTTATAGAAACAGGTAATTTTGAATGCTGATGTGTTCACACACTGGATTTCATGGATGTCTGCACTGTGTACTTATGTCATCTCTCTCATAACAGGAAAGGAGTTGCATTTAATCTCATGTAGGTAGTTGAGTTTGTTTCTTAGTTCCTCCTGCCATATTAGAAAGTTTATGACATAATACAACACATGTAAGCTTTATATTAAATGACTCCCTCTCAGTCCAGTCCATTTTCTAAGGATTTAACATGGTAATGGTATCACCCAATCTGAAATCTGAATAAAAATTAAATCACT
Source organism: Saccopteryx leptura (assembly GCF_036850995.1). Lineage (NCBI taxonomy): Eukaryota > Metazoa > Chordata > Mammalia > Chiroptera > Emballonuridae > Saccopteryx > Saccopteryx leptura. The sequence continues at coordinate 937,159 of NW_027095699.1, forward strand.
CCGAACTGCCTTTATTTCCAGTTGCTGCCCTATCATCTCATTTAGTCCATGTTGAAGGTGCAGTGTATTCTTTAGCACACCTCCTCAGCACACACATCAACCTGATTTTTGTGCTCGTTCATCCATGACATCGCTCCTGCATAAGATGCTAATGCTCTTATCAACAAGAATGTCTCATGAGATGTCATCAGGCGTTATGTCCCCTACATCCTCAGCAGACTTGAGTCCTTTCGCTTATGATCCTTATATTCCCTGGAATCTATTAACTGCTGTCACATTCCAGGTTCCCGGCCCAGATGGAGTTGAGTGCTCTGAGCATTAGGTGTGTTGTGGGATCATGAATGCCTCCAAGTCTTCCAGGACCACAGAAATTACTCTAAAGGCTGTGTTCTATCTGGTGTGGGAAACCAAAGGTGACATGTCTTACTGCCAAGGCCCATGTGACCCTCTGTAAATCTTCTCTGTTGTTTTTTTATTTATCTTGCTGGAGACTTCACAGCTATGGTGGGGAAGCAAGTCCATCACTCAGGACTCAGCTGAGTGCAGGATGGGGCTCTGGTATGGACTCCTGCCCACTTAGTCCAAACCAGATGCATCATGGAAAAAACCACCAAATGCTTTGCCTGGAGGGGCAGGGTACAGAGACAGGGCTAGGACCTATTCAGTGTTTATATTGGGTGCCATGTCCCAAGGCCCTCATGGCCCTGCTGGGACAGGGTCATAGGACACGCCACTTATGGACAGTAGCACACACAGCACCCTCTCCAGTGGAGTGAAGGCCCCTGTTGTCACCACCAGGGAACGGATGGAGACAGGTGACATTCATGAGCCCCATGAAAGGAGCTGTTGGAGAAAAGGGACAACTGAGTAGACAGGCTGTATGTGTAACCCACCCACCAAGGAGTGCAGACTCGTATTTCCATGTTTATAAATGCAGGAAGAAAACTGGAACTTCACCAGCACGGATTCTTATTGGCAACAGGGTTTATTGTTTAATATTTACAAGCAATAGTCTATTGAAAATGTTTAATTTCTTATAAAATTCTGCACATAATATTTCCAGATTATTCTATCTTGTATTTATATACCATATTTTCTCAATGATTATTGTTCTCAAAATTCCAAGTTACATGCTAAATAGTATTTTAAGGCTCTCTTAGAGTTTATATTTTTCCTTAGACTGAGCTTTCTGGTGTGAGATCTAGCTGAAGCTTTCTCCACTTCCATTTTAGGACTGCTGTCATTTCAGTGTGAGAACTGTTATGTTGACTGTAAAATGAGTGGTTGCTGAAGACTTCTTCCATGACACTGAGAGTCTTCTGTCCAGTCTTAATGCTCATATGGGCCACAGCATTCCTCTCTGAATAAGGGGTTTCTCACCAGTTTTCACTAAATAATTTCTCACGGATAAGTTATTGGTATTTCTCAAGAGGTTTCAGCCTCTTTTATCTTGTTCTAGTGGTTATTCTGTCACTGAGATTTCTTGTACAGACCATGCCCAGAGTGTGGCAGAATATTTGTTCACAGTGATTACAGACTTTGGGTTCTCCTAAGCAGGGTTTGCTCATGTTGTTTAGCCATAGGTTATAGACATAAGAGGTCTCCCCTGTCTGAGTTCTCTAGTGTGAAGTTTAGAGCTATTGCTGAAGACTGCATTCCTTCTATTTCCAGTGAGTTCTCCTGTGTCTCCTAGAATCAGACCACTGACCAGGTTGTCATACAACTGATTCTCTTTCATACACATTTGCATATGTCAGAGTGTCAGGAGCTGATCAACAACTGCTGGCTGACAAGGTCACAGCAGAAGAAGACCCACAACTGCTGGCTGACAAGGTCACAACAGAAGAAGACCCACAACTACTGGCTGACAAGATCACAGCAGAAGAAGATTAAAAACTGCTGATTGACAAAGTCACAGCAGAGAAGACCAATGGCTGCGGGTTGACGAAGTCACCCAAAGGAGAGACACAACAATACTTCCCCTTTTGACTTTTTGAATTAATCTGGCCTTATATCCCCCCTTTTCTGGGTGTGTGCTATTATTTATGGCACAGGGATAATAGTACCATGCTTTCTCTGTAGATTTGTAGTAATTTCTTTGGAAATGAGACAGAGGGTGTGAGTTCCACAGAAAAGCCTGTGGGCCCCTTGAGCTGGGCTCATAGACATAAGAGCCTGGCCATGATATCCCTCGTAAAGGGTTAAGTTTGTTGGATAATTTCTTCTTAATCATGTTAGAAAGAATAGATTGTGACTTGTGAATGGGTAGGAGGCAGTGGCTGTGCACAGAGCACCTTTCAGCCTTCACTTAATTCAACATTTTTCCTCCCTAGATTTTCATGTGATAGAGTAGAGAAACATTCCTTTCTTCTTGCTTATTTGATCTGCAGATAGTGGTACACTCTGAGAAGAATAGAGATAGAACTTAACTAGTGTATAAATATAATAAAAAAGTAATATTTGACTAGACAATAGTATCTTAGGTAAGGTATAGTAGAATGGCCCATTGTGTGGCCTAGGATGAGAGCGCAGTTGGCAAGAAAAGAATGTTTTACTAAGAGAATTATTTTTTGACTAAAGGCAGTTACTGGGCTTTCTCAGTGAGATGTTCTCATGAGATTTATATATTGTACTTTCCAAGATTTTTTGATAATGAGAGGAATGTAGGGGAATCCATAGAAGTAATAACAGTTCATGTCTTCTGAAATTATGTTGCTACTAGGCTATCTTGCAAGTGCACTCTGTATATCTTTGGGTGAAAGCTATTCTTAATGTTATGTCAATTTTCTTATGGGCAAGCCTTTTAGAATCTTGTGAGAAAAAGTAGGACACTGCATTTACTCAAGGCCATTTACCTGAGCAAGCAATGGTCCTTTGTTAGTCCTTAATGATTTCATCTGCTAATCTCTCTCTGCCCCTTGACTCACAACAACAGTAAAGTTAGTTAACTATTAGTACTAATACTTTAAAAGCTTTTACCAATGTTGTTATTGCTATTCAAGTTATTTTGTACTTTGAATGATTTGCTACCTGGTTTGTAATTTATAGGTATAAATTAACTGCTATCCGGAAACATGTAAACATAGTGAAACAGAAGCAATGATTAATACCATGTAATTGTAACTCAGTGTGTGATCCGGAAACATGTAAACATAGTGAAACAGAAGCAATGATTAATACCATGTAATTGTAACTCAGTGTGTGTGTATAAAAAGGGAGCTATACTAGCATTTGGCAGAGATGCCTGGCAGTAAATGCTAACGAGAGAATAAAGAGAAAGACAAGAATTCATCTCCTCACTCGATTCGTGCCAGTGCCGTCTCTTCCTGTGGGACCCCTGGATTCCCCCTGGGGCTGGAGCCTGGCATCAGAGGAGTAAGGATGACTGTGGGATCTTCCACACTGATGCAGTGTTTCTTCAATGTGTGAGTCCTCAGGTGTGAATAATGTCAAAGCTGTGATTGGCTTTTCTTCTACATTCATTACACTTTTAATACCATGTCATCTCAGGTCAGAATATTTACTGAAGGCATTCATAATTTTCTCTCCACTGTGAGTTCCTTCATGTCATCTAAGGGCAGAGCACTGACTGAAGGCTTTCCCACAAAGATTACATCTGTATTGTTTCTCTCCAGTGTGAGTTCTCTCATGTCATCTAAGGGCAGAACATTTACTAAAGGCTTTCCCAAAAAGATGTCACTCATATGATTTACTTCTGGTATAAATTTACTTATGCTGATGAAGGTATGGCTGGCCACTAAGGGATTTATGACACTGTTTGCTGATATAGGCTTTCTTTTCCATGTGGTTTAACAAATGTTGAGTAGCATACTATATATGCTATTACAAGTCGCTTAAAGAGGAGTTATAAGTCCCTTCACCAGAAGAAAAGCTACTTAGGGAGAAGACACTTCCAAAAAGAAATATATTTTAAAAACAAAATTACTTATTACTAGCTTAGTTGTCACTAAAGATTAAAGTTTTTAGAAATAAACAGTAATGATTAACTAGAAAAAGAATTATACAGTTTTAACAATAAAATATAAAGTATAGAAATAATTTTAAAGAAAAGATAAAGTGTTATACAAGTTAAATATTTAAAGTTCATAAAATGTTAAAGGTTTATATAAGTTACAGAGGTTTGTAAAAATTATTAAAAGTAAAAGGTTTGTACAAAAAAAGTTTAAAATAGAATAAGCCTCTATTGTGTATTTTAGTATATATTATGCCTCATGTTTGTTTATTACATAGAGGAAATAGTTTTACAAAATAGAAAGGAACTAAACCTGCTGTTCCTAAAACAGGGAGGGCTTCACATAACCCTGAGGAAAACCAGCTGCTTCTATGCCAAACTCAGAAGAAATTCAAGACAGCTCATCAATAGTCCAGAATAACATAAAGAGGCAAAAATTAGACAAAAATCCAATTAATAGTTCTCCAAAGCACTTACTCTCCTATCCCTATAGAGGAAAATAAATCAAAGAGTTGATTAAGACTAAAATAATACCAGTGGAGAATGTGACAAGATACCAAGAAATTGTAAAAATTGTTAGCAGAAATAAATGCCATTTCTTGTATTTTGTATGCTCTCTGCCACCCCAAGTTGGACAATTTTTATAATTTCTATTCAAACTTACAAACTAAGCTAGAAACCACAAAACAAGCTGCTAGCAACAGGTGAGAAAAGACTTGCAAAATAGAGATGAACTACCATGATAAGCAACCCCTAGTGTTTGCTTCTGTGAAATAGCTTCCTGCACCAGCTGTGGTTAGTGCATATAAAAACCCAAAGCTCTTGTCACTAGGGGCTGCTGATTTGGGACTTCAACCCCAGCAGTCAAATTGTCTGGAATAAATCTCTCCTCAAATGTTCCTGCAATCATGGCCTGGTGTCTCCTTAAACTCGCCAGTCACTTTGCAACACTAAGTGCTCTTAGCCTGGCCCACCCAGTTTTCATAACTGTTCACCCAGCGGCTTTCACTGTCCCAGCAATGGGGTCCATTTCCTTTGGAATTTACTTCTGGGGTTAATTTAGCATTTGAAAGATGTTGATTTTCTCTGTGCTCAAATTTAATATTAAACTTCATCAATCCTCACTCCTCTGCCTAGAGTCTTGTCACTCCCTATTTTTCCATTCCCTACTCTATGAACAATATAAGGACCCAAGTGACAGGAAATACCCTAAAATAAAAAAAATTAAATTAATTTAAGGAAATCTACCTGAGATCCAGCTGTGATCGTCGAGTCCATCAGCAGATCCTCAGAACACTCACTTAGGGAACTTCTCTGCCTGAGGAGATGAAGCTTCCAGGAAAACAGAGGATGGGTCACTGGGGACATTTCCAGTTCTTCTGACCTTCAAGCTGGTTGAATATCATGAGACACGTGGGAGGTGACCATCCATAATGCCATGCATGGAAGGCGGTCTTGCAGAAATGCCCTGTCCTTGGTCCTTTACACTTCTCATGACTTTTCATCTTAGATAGACTCGTGTGCTTACGGTCAGGAATCTGTATCTTCTGAGTGGTCAGATGCATGTGAGGTGAGCCGTGTAGTAATGCACTAAGAGTCGCGTTCTGCGGCCTTGAACCCCTCTGCACTGTGTGTAGCCATCACCGTCGACCTCTCTTGGACTTATCATGTTGTTGCACTGCAGCTGTTTCTATGACTCACTAGTCTTCTCCTGTGTCATGCAGACCTCCTGGGCCCCCACTGACTGCAGACCCTGTCTGCCACCATTACCCCCTGTCTCAGGGAAGCTGACAACTCTAAGGAATTCACTGGGAAGGAGCCCACAGATCTGTCTCTTTGGGAATGGCTTGTTCTGCACTTTGCCAGGTGACTCATGCTGAGCTTAAGTCACCACCTGCAGAGAGATTGAGCTCTATTTCCTGCTTGCACCACCCTCTTCTGTGGGTGGATGCTGCCTCCCCTCTTTGAGGGTGTCACCCCATTCCTTCTGCAATTCTTTTTTGATCCGCCAGGGGACAGGCTTTGATTAGGAGACATAGAAGGAGGGAAACCTCGCATCACCGACCATTGGTGCCCTTGGTCAATCCACGGACCTTCCCGCCAGGAAGGCATGTTCACAAGCCCCGCCCCTGCCCACGTCTGCTCATGTGCGGTCTTCTGTTTCCCTTCTGTGAGCAGTCAGGGGATGGGGTCTGAAATTTTGGGATGTGCATGTACTTGAAATCCCAGTGTCCTTCTAATGTCCTTTAATTGGTGGTGAACCTGCCCCCCATGCTGACCATGATAAAGGCCCAGGAATCCAGGCTTTGCCCTTCGGGTCAACCTTGTGGGGACAGAAGGGTGCTCAGGGACTACCCACAGTTGCTGAGCGCCCAGCATGCCCACCTTGCCCCCCAGAAGCTGCCTGTACCTCTCTTCCTGCTTGTGCCCCAGTGGCACCGGTCCCACCTGCCTCTGCCTGGACAGTAGCATCAACTCTCAAGACCAGCCTCCCGTGGCTGAGGGTTCTGGGCCCAGCTTGAAAAATGAGTCCCTTTCCCTCAGGAATTCTATTTACAAAGCGGCTATCATCTTGCTGGTCTCATTCTTTTAATTATTCTTTTTTTTTTTTTTTTTTTTGTATTTTTCTGAAGTTGGAAATGGGGAGGCAGTCAGACAGACTCCCGCATGAGCCTGACCGGGATCCACCTGGCATGCCCACCAGTGGGCAATGCTGTGCCCATCTTGGGGTGTCGCTCTGCCGCAGTCAGAGCCATTCTAGCGCCTGAGGCAGAGGCCATGAAGCCATCCTCAGTGCTCGGGCCAAGTTTTCTCCAATGGAGCCCTGGCGGGGGGAGGAGAAGAGAGAGACAGAGAGGAAGGAGAGGGGGAGGGGTGGAGAAGCAGATGGGCACTTCTCCTGTGTGCCCTGGCTGGGAATCAAACCTGGGACTCCCACACGCCAAGCCGATGGTCTACCACTGAGCCAACCAGCCAGGGCTCATTCTTTTAATTATTAATTTTCCTTTGTTTCTGCATCTATTCAGATGAAAGCTGTGGGAATTTTGAATGCCATCAACAATGTTTTCTCATGTAAATTTTCCCAAACTCTGACTATTTGTTGACTCCCACTTATTTAATGTCACTTATTTCAATCAGGGGTATTTTACACTGTAAAATTTACAGCGTTTTGTCCAGAACACTCTACACAAGTATTTCTAATTGAACCTTTATTGGGCTGTGTTGTTTGTTGTCAGTAATCATGTTCTGTTTATATTATGTACTGATGAAGTGTGTGGGTGTACGATTAGTATTAGATACATTCATTTCATACCTACACTGTAGTGAAGGACATCTTTATCACTTATGAAGTGATCACACCACTACTTGTTGAGTGTTTGCCTTTGGTGTTTAGGTTCAATATGGGTGTTGGTTCAAGGATAGCATTTACATCGCTGTGAATAAAATGAAAAAATCTCCCATGTGAGAACCTTCATTTTGTTTGTTGTAAGCAAATACAGTTAATTGTTAAAAACAAAACAAAAAACAAACAAAACACACAGACTAAAAAAAGAGCTTAAAAGATGGCTGATGGGATTAGGGATTTATCCTCCTACAGCCTTATTTTCCGGGCTGTGGCTGGGAAGAGGTGGGGAAGGAACAGCTATAGTCAAGAGCAGGGTTCCCCAAACTACAGCCCATGGGCCACATGCAGCCCCTTGAGGCCATTTATCTGGCCGCACGCACTTCCAGAAGAGGCACCTCTTTCATTGGTGGTTAGAGAGAGGAGCATAGTTCCCATTGAAATACTGGTCAGTTTGTTGATTTAAATTTACTTGTTCTTTACTTTAAATATTGTATTTGTTCACATTTTGTTTATTTTTACTTTAAAATAAGGTATATGCAGTGTGCATAGGGATTTGTTCATAGTTTTTTTTTATAGTCTGGACCTCCAATGGTCTGAGGGACAGTGAACTGGCCCACTGTGTAAAAAGTTTAGGGACCCCTGGTCAAGAGCATTCCGTGGCCCAGTGCCAGAGCTGACTGTCTCCTCTCCAGCATTGCTGCTAGAGGCAGAGACATGGGCTGGAGGTCTCTGATCCTGCCCCATGACCTTGCAGAAGCAGGGACACACACTCTGAGACAGTCAGCACCTGGGGATGAAGGTCACAGCTGTGTCCCCACCAGGACTGACAGGGAGACAGGGGGTACTGGAGGGAAATGGATGAGGGAGGTGGGCTCTGTAGGAAGAGCTGGTGGAGGAAGGGCTGTGAGCACCTGGGGTCTGGGTCTCTGCCCATGAGCCCTGGGCACAGGCCTGAATGTATGCTCAGAACCTCACAGGGACACTGGGCATCACACTCAGCTTCAGCACAGGTTTTATTGTTCAAATATCTGGAAAGATTGCTATACTTACAAGGTTACATTCCTTGCCAAATTCTAATATCAATATAACCGATCACTTTCTTGCCTACAATTTATGCCACAAATTTTTAAATAGATAATTTCTGAGTCTCATTTACTTGCAGAGCTATATGTGAAAGGATTCATTGACGAAATTTCACACACATACTCGTATTTTCTGATACTATATATAACTGAACTGTCCTCTGCTTTTATTCTAAGATGGCTGTGTCCTCAAGATTGACTAAGCAGTGTGATTCCTGAAGGACTTGGCTTCCAGACGCTGAGGGTGTTGGCACACTATGAGTCCTCAAAACACCTCAGTGTTGCTTATGAGCAAGAAGTTTCCCCTGATATTACACTGAATGACCTCGTCCAGAGAATGGTCTGTGAGAAGCCATGGTTTTCTTCCAAAGCATCTCCTTCTACCCCATGTTCTTATCCTCCATTATTCTTGGTCCTGGGGCAGGAAAATCCCCTGAGCGTCCCAGGGAACAGGCAGTCATGATGTCAGACACCACACATCTGACTCTCAGCATGAGCAGTTTCAATTGCTAGGAGATTCTATACAAAGATGAAAAAGAAAGCCAAGTGAGGGATGTGAAATAAATATCAATACAATAAACTGGAAAGATGCAGAGAACTTTTGATGTTACTTGTATAACTTGAAGGAAATATGGACTGCTCACATCTTAAGGTCTGATACCTCACCAAAGCCCAACCCTGCTGGAGCTGCTGAAGCCAGATGGACCATGAGGTCAGTCCTACAGAACAGCCAGGTCCTCCCTTTCAGTGTCCCCAACCCTTGAGTTTCTTTTCCTAGGAGCCATTCATTTGTCCTGAGTTTCATTGTCATTTATCCTGGAAGAGAGTTGATAAATCTAATCAGGGAAACACTCTGAGGACACTCTCACTTGCACTCATGTCCTCTCTAGTGAGGGTGCACCAAGGGGGACATCTCCTAGTTAACCCTGTACCTGTGTGAGAGACATGGAAGGAGTGGACTGTGGAGTCCCAGGGACTGGGAAGCACAGAGGCAGGAGGGGCACAGGCAGTGGGTCTCAGAGCATGACGGTGCTCTGGTGTCTCCATCCCAGTCTGGGGGGATCCCCGCCTGGGGTGGTATGGAGGTATGGAGTTCTGTCTCTCATCCCAGGGCCGAGCTCTGAAATCCGTGGGTGTCTCTGCTCAGACCTGTCCCTACCCATTCTGTCCTATCACCTGTCCTGAAGGGATTTGCCTATAATTTCTAAAGCTGTCCTGAACCCCACTACATGCTGTTTTTGTCCTCTTCTCCTGTGTCCTTTTTCCTAAAGTAACACATTTTCTAGCAAACTTAGGGATCTGATCACCACCCACACCCTTAGGGGCCAACGGACTTCCCTCACCATTCACTTAGGGATCCTGTACCCTGACCTCCACTGTTATTTTACTTTCAATAATAATATTAGTATAATTAACAACACTGCCATTTTTTTTAAATGGCCAGACAAGCTCAGAAATAACAAACATGTATAATATGCTACTTGGCAGAACTTTATTAATCTTGAAAAAACCTGAAAAAAACACCTTTAATATAACACTTCATAAACAAAAGGTACAAAGTCATGGTAAAACTTCCACCTGTTTCCCATTGAAATTATCCAGCTCACACACTCCCACTCAGGACTGGTGGTGTGACTGTGTCTGGGTCACCATGCTGGGCCCTTTCCTGTCACCCCGAGACAGACAGGGCTCACCTCCTGCAGACCCAGAGAGGGCTGCCTGTTCACATTAAATTTAAGGGCTCTTTATGCAAGTACATGATTTTATTATTCAATGGCTTTAAGTTTTAAAAATACTATTTCACATGTTAATTCTATATATAAAATCTATAGTTCATAAAAATAAAAACAACCATTTCAAATATCACCTTAGCAGCATAATTCAAACGTTCAGTAATTATAACAAATTCACATAACCATTACACAAGATTTACTAAAAAAAAAGAGAAAAAAGAAAAATAAAGGAAAAAACCCAATTGTTACTCCACTACTTGGAATAACGCCCAACACAGAAGTTCATAGCAGAATATTTTATATACACAACAAAAGATGCACTCATTGCATGTGTTTGTCCCTGGCATGATCTGAGTCTCCACCCTCTGTCCACCCAGACCTGCAGGAAAGTCTCTGGTGACATCCCCTCTGGAGGTCAACAGTCAGCTTCAGGTCACCAAACCTGGAGAACAAGTCTTTGTGTCCCGGGGTGACTCACTGGCCATTGCTCTCTTCAGAGGAAGAGGACACCTGAAGGTCCTCACAGAGGACACTCAGAGGGACCCGGGTACAGGGTACATCTTCCTCATCTGGGATGGGCAGGATGTGACCTGGAAGAGCTGGCTTCTCAGCGGGAGGGACGGAGGGAGCTGTTATGAACCTGGAGCTCCACAGGCCCCTGTCTGACTTTATGAAGACCATGCAAAGGGGCTGGCTGGGAACCTGTGGACTGGGTGTCACCTGGGATCCATGGCAGGCCGGGACAGTCCTGAGGAGAGGGCCCTTACAGGGAGGCATGCCAGGGCGCTGTCCATGAGCAGGTGTCAGGCTGGGGACCTGAGGTTTCCCTGCAGGTCTAACTCCAGGGGGACGGGCTGGAGGACGGGCAGTCTGGGGAAACTGCAACTCTGGTTCCTGCGAGTGCTTCTTGGGGGACAGGCAGGGGCTGAGTCTGGGCTTCTTGTGGGGGTTCTGGCTGGTCTGGGTCAAGGTCAGAGCAGCTCTCTGTCCGGAAGCCTGGATGCCGAGATTGGAGTCCTGGCTCAAACCTTGTGCTGCCAGAATCCAGGTGTTCTGTGAGGTCACGTATGGGTGTCTGGTCAGTGGCCCACTGGTGAGACTGGAGTGGGCCACACGTTTGCTCTGGGTCATGTACACGAGTGTTGGTCTGTTCGGATGCTGTCAGAGAACAGAGCACACAGGTTACATGTTAGGATCACACACCATCAAATACAAAATACAATTAAAAAATGCAAAGCTAAACCTAAGCACTTAATACAAGATATACACAGTAAAAATATCCCAGCAGTTCATGAAGAGATGATGAGGTTCTTGATATCATTGCTGGTCAGTAACAACTGCGTTAAAAATTCCCCTTGATACCATTTCTGACATCATATAAAACACTCATAGAGCTTCTTACAATGCTTCCTGTTAATGATGTTTGTGCAAGACATGCCTGTTCACCCCATTTTCAATAAATTGATACAATCATGCTGCTTTGAAAGCAGTTTAAGGACTAAAATGAGTGGGCAGGTCATTTGAGTGTTAGGACACCAATGGTAAGGTGCCAGTTGTCCCCCAAGTGATGGCCCTTTAGAAGCATTGAGTGAGGACAGCACAACACTGCCCCTAGCCTGCTGGGAGCAGACAAGTAAGTGCAAAGCAACATCAGAGACAGCAAGAGCAATGACACAGAGACACTACACTGTAGAAGCCGTGTCAGTCCACACTGAAGCTTACACTCCCCTCACACGGAAACCATTGTGGGAAGTCAGAGTGATCCCAAAGGGTAAAAGACCAGGGAAGGGGGACACTCACCCTCACATAGTCACAGGTTTCTGTCAGATCCTTGAAGGAGTGCTGAGGCCTCATGGGGGGTCTCCTAGGAAACCTCTGGACCAGAGCCTGTCTTTGCTGCTCCTCATCCCTGCAGGACATGACAGGTGAGTGAGAGTCCCTGCATTTCTTATTCCCAATGGGGAGAAACCCATCATCATCCCAGGCTCATTGCCTGTGACCCTGTCATCCAGGGAGTGAGGCCCGGGCCTTGGCCAGACTGGACTTTCCTCCACTCAGAACACTGCCTCCTCCTGGGAGTCCTCCACTTTTTTTGTGAAGGACTTCTATTTGGAGTACATTGCCTGCCTCCCTGCCCTTGCAGATTAACAGATGCTGCCTCTCAAGTACCTGCCACCTTCCACATTAGAGCCCCCCAGTATAGGAACGACCACCTGAGTGTGACCCCTGGTGGACATGGCAGCTTGCCCAACATCTCCATGCCCCTGTCTCTGCCCAGACGTGGCCATGCAGACAGTGCAGGAATGGGCACAATGGATCCAAGGTCCCCAAGAGATTGGTTCTATCCTCCCACATGCTCACCTTGACCTCTGCTCTGTCTCCCTGGCAGCGCTGTTGGGAGGTCCTACAGCCCGTAGGTCTCGGGGGGTCCATGGCTTGCAGTCATCCTTCATCTGCTTGGGGCCCAGGGGATGGGGGGGCAGAGCCCCACCCCAGCGCTTCATGGGACACCTGACACTGTTTGCCTGTGTGCCTGAAGGCCATGCAGTTCTTGCACTTCACCTGTATGGGAAGCAAGCGGTCACGTCCCAGGCTGGTTTTTATGGGGACTTGGAGGACAGACTCAGGGATGTGAGTATGGGTGATGGAGAGGGATCTAAACACGGGCTCACTAGGCCTCCAGATATTAAAGATATTAGGGTGGATCCTGAGACTCATGTTCGTTATGGGAGAAGACAGGAAAGGGGAGTGGAGGACTAAGTGTCAATACATAGACACAAATATAAATATGTGGACACGAAACAGCTGCCTATGACACTAGCTATGAAATGTGGTTGTTGTTCTGAGACTCAGGAGCATCAGCCTCACCACCTGTTTTGTGTCCAAATACTTGTACTGAGGACATCACAAGATAGGTGGTCCTTGGAAGGGAGAAGGGAACTCAGTTTTCGGTGCTGAACTTGCCAGGTCCAAATCCTGAGTCTATTGTCCATGCCAGCCCCTGGTTCCTGACACAGCCAAGTATCTACTTACTCCTGGATCCTCCTCCTCGGGTCTGGGAGCCTTGTGTGCCACTGGGGCCCCCTGTTGCTTCTTCCCTCTCTGGGCTGTCAAGGGACTGCAGGGCCTGCGCTGTAGAAAGTACCCACCATCTCCAACTCCACCTTGAAATCTGAGTTCTGCCTTTTTGAACTATGGAATTAGGAAATTCCTGAGGAAAGAGAGAGATAAATAAACTCCACATTTCAAATCACACATAGAAACCAGTTCCTCGTTGACCCTCTCTTCCATATATGGAAGATGGTACAGCATGATCACAGAAAAACTGCTGTCTCTCTCTCGGAGACCTCATTTCTAGACTTTGGGCCAGGCTTCCATAATTGCCAGTCCCCTGGGCAGGACCCTAAACATAAACACTGGGGGCTAACCTGGTGAGTTTTGATGAGTCGTTTATGAGAGTTTGATTAGGTCCATCCTAATCCATCAGAGCAGGACAAAGTAAGACAGTATTTCCCCAGACTGACACCATCCTCAGTGCTGCATGAATACGGAGCCCCTCATATAGAAGAGAAAAATTAAAGTACGCTCTCCTCTAAAATGTGAAGCTCCCAGGAAAAGAAAGTACAAGAACTTCCAAGCACATCTACTTTGAGGCACAGTTATATTCTCCTCTCCTAGACACGGAGCTTCACAGATCAGGGTCTGGGCTATTTATTCTATTTTATCTTTCTATCTCCACTGCCTAAAATTAAACAGTTTGCAATGAATGTGAGACGAGTATGTTAGAACTGAGTCTGAACAAATCAGTCATCCTGGCTTTACGTGCTCTTAGGCTGGTCCACCCTCTCTCCATTACAGCACACCCACAGACTCCCACCATCCCAGCGATGAGTCCATTTCATTTGAAATTTACTTTAGGGTTAAATAGCATTTGAAGATGATGAATTTCCCTGTGCTCAGATTTACTATGAAACTTAAGGAATCCTCACTCTTCTGCCTAAAGCCCCGTCACTCCCTACTTTTCCATTCCCTACTCTTTGAACTCTATAAGGACCCAAGTGACAGGAAATACCTTAAAAATAAAAATAAGGAAGACAGTATTAAGGAAACCTACCTGAAATCCAGCTGTGATCATCCAGTCCTTCAGCAGATCCTCAGAACACTCAGTGAGGGAACTTGTCTGCCTTAGGAGATGAAGCTTCCAGGGAAATGGAGGACGGGTCACTGGGGGCATTTCCAGTTCTTCTGACCTTTAAGTTGGTTGAATATCATGTGACATGTGGGGGGTGAGCATCCAATTAGCATAATGCCCTTGGATGGAAGGTGGTCTTGCAGGAATGCCCTGTCCTTGGTTCATTACAGTTCTAAGAATGTTTCATCTTAGATGGACTCATGTCCTTACAGTCAGGAATCTGTATCTTCTGAGTGGTCAGATGCATGTGAGGTGAGCCATGTAGTAATGCCCTGAAGATCGCATTCTGCAGCCCTGAGGCCCTCTGCAATCTGTGCTGCCATCGTTGTCAACCTTGCTCGGCATTGTCATGTTGTAGCACTGCCGCTGTTTCTTTCTATGACACACTAGTCTTCTCCTGTGTCATGCAGACATCCTGGCACCACTGACTGCAGACCCTGTTGCCACCATTGTCCCCTGTCTCAGGGAAGCTGACCACTCTAGGGAATTCATGGGAAGGAGCCCACAAATCTGTCTCTTTGAGAATGGCTTGTTCTACACTTTGCCTGCTGACTCATGCTGACCTCAAGTCTCCCTCTGCGCACAGATGGAGCTCTACAACCCTGGTGCGCAGCCTTCTCCTGAGGGTGGATGCGGCCTCCCTCACTCCACACTGGGCAGCAAGGTTTTGCTAGCTTTGTGCTTTCTTTGAGTATAGCAGCCCAACCACTGTGAGCAGCAGCATCCCCATTCTCTACACTTTCTCTGATCATGCAGTCCTGTGTGCAGACCATAGCCCATTTGCTGGCTCCCCATTTTCCAGGAGGGGTAATTGTAAGGTATTTTTCCCCACCGAGAAGGAAGGAAGAGGGGCTTGGAGCTGCAAAGTGTGGAATAACAAAAGGTTTTATTGAGTACAGAGCGTGCATCCTGCCCGGCAAGGTTCCCTGGCCCTGAGGTAAGATGAAGACCAGGGAAGTTGCAGGGATTAAACCGCGTGGGAGATACTTAAAGGGGTCCCTCTAGGGAAGTTGAGCTAATATGACATGGTGAAATCTCACTGGCTAGCAGATGGTTGCTTATTTCCAAAGGGTTCTTTCGAAGCCTCTCTTGGCATGCTTGGCTGTGGGCAGTCCCAGCCAAAGTTTGCGGGTCTGAGGTCCCCAAGTTATCATTCCCCATTATCCACCGACCTTACATTCTGACCTTTTGTGTTAAATAGAGAAAGGGCGCCATTTATTCATCTGGCTACTTCCTGCTGAATAGGGACATCATGGGGAGAGGGAGATCAGAAAGTGGTGGCTTGGAGGGGTGTCAGGAGGAACATCTGTGTGGCCTTGAGTTGAGAAACTTTGTGAATGCGGTCCTGTAAGGATTTAAAAAGAGGAGTAATAGGGGGATTTGTAGGGTCCAGCCTTTTGGTGAGCTGGAGATGTATGGAGTCCAGTGGTTCCGACTGCCAGTGGTCCTGTAAAGAGGCAAACGAGGCAAAACTGCATGTTAGGAGTGGCATAAAAGGGGAGAGGAAGAGGGTCCCATCCATTCCTATAACCAAGACCTGTGAGGGAACTAGAGGTCCAGAGTGTGATGGCAAAACAGAAGGTAGCCCCCATGTCCACAAGAAATGAGATGGACTTACCCACTTGTTGCAGCATACCCTGAGTTCTCCAAGTCCAGGCCATGTCCTAGGAGTTTGAGCGATATACCCACCTAACTGGATTGGCCTTCCCATTTGGGCAGCTTGTCCTTCATGTAGAGGTGCTGAGGAAAACCTGTTGCCCAAAGGGGCAATCACTCCACCAGTTACTGGGCTTCTTGCAGTCAGGGCAGGGCTCAGTGGGCAGCAGCGGGCAGGGGCCCTGCCAGGACCAATGATCCTGCTTGCCACAATTAAAGTAAGCTGCTGGTGGCTCTTCTGGTCTCAGGATTGCCACAAGAGTCGTGGTTTAGAGCATTACTTTCTGCTGCATGCAGGCCTGGCAAACAGCCTTGGCCTGTTTATACTGGTTGGGACCATTAAAAACTTTAAATGCCATGTTCACAGGTTCTGGATAGGGGTTCAGGGGATTGAGAATAAAAGGAGGAGGGCTAGTGTGGAGCCCAGCACCCAGATCCCAAATGAAACGCTGGAGCCAAAGGCAGGACAGGTCCAGAACTTTCTGCAAGAAAATTGGGGTTGGACATTCTGAAAACCAGTGTAAGAGCCAATGCCAGGCTGAAAAAGGCCTGACAGAGGAGGGACTTAAGAACACAGTGAAGGGAGGGGCCCCTGGCCAGCAGGGGAGGAGAAAGAGATGGTAGTGGTGGATAAGAAACAGGTTTTTGCGAAGGGAGGGGAGGGGGCTCTTAGAGGGAAAAGACCCGAGCACAAAAGAGGTCTGCAGAGAGACCAGAGAAAAGTCCTGAGAGAGGGATGCCCCCGGGGGTCAGACAGGAGGGAGAGAGGGTTGAGAGTCTGAGGAGAAGGAAAGATCAGGAATGGAGGTTTTAGGGGAGGTTTCTCTGGCCAGAAAAGTGCCTGTGTGATGGAAAAGGCAGCACAAAGATTAAGGATGGGTGTGCAAATAATTAGAAGCCATGTATGTAAGAGATCTCCAATCAGTTCCCAGCCTTTTTGGCGATAGTTAAATTGGTGAGGGTGTTAACACTGAAAGTCCCTTCAGGAGGCTAATTCAGTGGGTTCTGTGGCCTGGCCACAGCGGAGAAGAACAGTTTCTTCTTCTTTAGGGAAGCAGATTTCTGTGCCCCCACAGCCGCCCTCAGTCCTTGGAGTGGTCAGATTTGAGTATTAGCCTCCTAAAAACTCAAGGTCCGGCCACGAATGGAAAAGGTAAAGTGGATGTGCTTGGGGAGTTCTCCACAGCACATGCACTCGGACAGATGGAAAAGACTTCCCTGATGTGGCTACAGTTTCGGACAGGGAGTCTCAGAAGAAAGAACTGAGAGGAAGGCTGGAGGCAAGAGACTTACCGCAATGTGCACCAAAGTGGGTGGAAGGTTGGAGATCCTGGCTCTTTCTTAGAGGGAATGAGGAAGAGAAGGGGTCCTTGCGGACTTCTAACTCCTTCCAGGTTTTTGGCACCAAAATGTAAGTTATTTTTCCCCAACGAGAAGGAAGGAAGAGGGCTCAGAGCCACAAAGTGTGGAATAACAAAAGGTTTTATTGAGTATAGAGTGTGCATTCCACCCGGCAAAGTTCCCTGGCCCCGAGGTAAGATGGGGGCCAGGGAAGTTGCAGGGATTAAACCACGTGGGAGATATTTAAAGGGGTCTCTCTAGGGAAGTTGAGCTAATATGACGTGGTGAAATCTCACTGGCTGGCAGAGAGTCGCTTTTTTCCAAAGGGTTCCTGTGAAGCCTCCCTTGGCGTGCTTGGCTGTGAGTGATCCTAGCCAAAGTTTGGGTCTCTTGGGTTCTGAGTTCCCCAAGTGACCATCCCCCATTATCCACTGACCTTACAGTAATGCCAGTAGTGACCCAATAATTCTGCTCTTTCTCTGGGTTGAATAGTCCTGCAGCTGGTACAGGAGTGTTTTGCTATCTCTGCACTCTCTCTAGGTGTGGGAGCCACACATGCACAAGCAGCTCAGTGAGCAAAGTGTTGCCCTGCCATACCTTCCTGCTGGGTTGATATCTGGGAAGAGGAGCTCTCTTTACACAAGCTATGCTGCCCTCATGATTCTGTTGTATTTATTTCCAGGAGGGTTGGTTGGGGATATGCTGCAGCACCCTGCGGGCAGCCATAGCTCCTGCATGGAGCTCCCATCTTTTATCCACATGCCCAGGAGGTGTACACAGTGGCACTCACTGGTCTCTGGTCCTGAGCTCTTCCTTCCCCTCCTGCAGAGCTCTCATACTTCCTCAGCCTTCTCTATGGTCTCTCTCTCTTTCTCTCTCTCTCTCTCCCCAGCTTGTTGTGCTGAAGCTGTTTAATTGTGTCTCAGTTGTCTTTTAGGAGGAATTGTTCTAAGTAAAGGGATACATAGGATGGGTTTTTGGGATGGTGCAAGCCCAGCATCTACATATGCCATTATGTTGGACCCACTGGAAAGTTCTTAAATAAAGTTTGATTTTGGCTGCAGCAATAGGCTTCTGCTCTGATATGCTCTTATTTCCAATATTCGACTGTCTATACAATTTTTGAGACATTGGTTTTTCCTCTGACTTTAATTCTTTGTTGGATCCAGTAGGAGTAGTTTATTTTCACCTTCTTTAGCTTTTTTCTTGTGTGAGGATGGACATGATAACTGCCAAGCTTCTTACTTGTAGGACCTGAAACCAGAAGTCTTGCATTAGTTGCTTTTTATCTCTTGGTGTCCTGTTTCCTATTTGTAAAATAAAGGGATCAAATTACTCCATGGTGCCTAAACTCTCCTCTAGCTCCAATATTCTGTTCATTACATAATCACTGACTTGCATGAATGACAGTGCCAATTTGTGACGTTTGCTACCATTCTACAGGTAGACCTGCAGGTGGACAAAGAGAGGCACATTTTTGTTTGAGTCATCCCTTGATTACATTTATCAAATCCAGGAAGTTTAGGAGTCCAAGAAATTTAACATTGTGGAGCCAGTAGTTTTCATGTACTCATCAATGCTCTAAAATATTTTTCTAATGCTTGGTAAATGTGGAGAACTTTTATTATAAACTTGGGATCTCAAAGAATGTGAATATGTATGATTGTGATGAATCTCTCTTTTTCCTTTCCCATTTTTTTCTCTAGCTATGATTTGTTTTTCTTTTTTTTCTTCCTCTCCTCCTCTTTCCCTCCCTGGATTTCTCTATCAACATTCTTTTCATCTTGCCTTTCTTCTTTTCTTCCTGCCATGCTTTCATAAAGCCTTTGAAAGTGCCCATCATATACCAGGCACTGTGCTAGGAACTCATTTCCCTGCACTCAATGACTTCCCATTCTTCTATTTTTACTTCTGTCTTTTTAACTTTTTAAAATTTAAATATCTTTAATTTATTATAAAATATGATGTGCTTTGATTTGATAAGTATGTAATTTTAACAAGTTTTTTTTTTTTTTAAAAAACACTGACTTTTTTTTTGAAATTTATTTATTCATTTTAGAGGGGACAGAGAAAGAGAGAGAGAGAGAGAGAGAGAAAGTGGGGAGGAGCAGGAAGCATCAACTCCCATATGTGCCTTGACCAGGCAAGCCCAGGGTTTTGAACCGGCAACCTCAGTGTTTCCAGGTTGACGCTTTATCCACTGCGCCACCACAGGTCAGGCAACAAGTTTTTTATTATAAAAATGTATTCTTATTACAGAAACACTAGAAAAAAATTATAGAAAAAAAAAACAATGTATTTTCCATACAGAGATATTCTCTATTAATATTGTGGCATTTTCTTCCCATATTCTCCATTTAATTATTATATTCTCTATATGTACCAGGTAGATTGGGTGTGTGTACATCTGTGTGCATAGATGTGAATTACACATGAGCATACCTCTCTGTGTCCATGTGTGTCTGTTATTTGTGTATATCTGTATTGTAAGAATGAGGTGGCACTCGAACACCAGGTGTACAGGCTTTATAGAAGAGAAAGACCTGCCAGGGCACTTCTCCAGGAGAAGGGCACCCAAACAGATTCTGAGGCAATTTTTTTATAGGGTTAAGGGAGAGCTTTGAGCAAGTGTGCGTTGAGTCAGCAATTTTTTGTATGTTCCCACTGTGGTTTTACGATATTGGCTTCTTGGAACGCTTCTCAGAATGCTTCTCCTCGGGGCAGCTGACCGGCTTCCTAGAACTTTTCTGTTTCAGGGGTGATAGTCCAGTAAGTAAGGGTGGAGTAAGATAGACAAGCAGAACTGCAAAATGGCAGTTTGGAAGTTTTGGTAAATTCATGTATTCATCATGTATATGTATATAAATGAGTATTTATTCACTCATCCAATAAACACTTATTATATTTCTATTATGTGGTCGGGCACTGTGCTTGAAACTGGTTGCCTATAGTGAACAACACAGATTCAGTTTCTGTCTTTATGAATACTACATTATCATGGGGTAGACAGAAGGGAAGGAAAAATATACATAAATAAAATAATTATAAGTTGTGATAAGCACTAAAACACAGAACAGAAATGGACAGCTCCTTTAGCTCAAGCAGTCAAGAAAATTCTCTGAAAGTGTCACTTAAGGTCTAAAGAACGTGAATATGAGGCAGTGAGAATAGTGGGGAAAGGAGATCCTGGCACAGACAGACACACAAGCCTAGTCTTCAACTCAGGAAAGAACGGTATAATCATGGGATGAAGATTAGCCTTTAGATGTGAGATACGAGGGAATGGCAGCAGATCATGTCTGAGAGAAAGGTGTAGGAGCTGGAGCTGTGGTCAGGGTGTTGGAGTGTGGTCTCAGGGCAGTGGGAACCTCTGAGAGGCATTAAGCAGGATATGACATGAGCTGAGTTTGTTGTAGGGAGAATGGCTTGGAAGCGGCCAACACAGGTCATGTGGAAGCCAGTCAGGAGGCTACTGCAAAAATCTAGGCAAGAGAAGAGTTTTGTTTGCACTAGGGTAATGGAGGTGGAATTGGAAAACAATGGCTGGATTAGAGATATTTGGAAGCAAAACTGACAGGAATTATTGGTGGATTGGATGGAGACATGAGTGAAGGAGAAATCAGGCATGATTCTTTGCATTCTGGTTTGATGGCCTGATTGGGTGGTGTTGGCATTTCCTAAGATGAGAAAGCTTGGGGAAAAAAACCAGTAAAATTGTGTATACTACTGTGTGTGTGGTACACATGCACATGTATACACACACACACCTATGTGTGTGGTATGTGGTGCTTTATGTACACGTGTGTATATACATAATTTTATGTGTTTATGTATGTATATACATATAGATTGTATTTTTATGTACATATGTGTTCATCTGTGTATGGTGTGTGTGCATATATATGTGTGCTCACCTGTTTACTTTCTTAGAGCAATATACTTCACTATTGCCAACATTGAGCATTATTTTAAAAATGCTTATATTTGATAAATAAAAGGCATATTTTGTTTTCATTTATGTATATTTGATGTTTAATGGGGTTGAGTGTTTTGGACATGAAAAATACTGAAATGGTCATTTGTATGTCTTCTTCTGTGACTCCCTCAAAATATTTCTAACTTAAAACTGGGCTCAGCCTTCTTGGATTCTTTAGCATTATGGCGGTCTTCTTAAAGGTACATAGCCTTAGTTTAAATGACACTTTCAAAGGACCTCCTTGACTGCTTGAGCTAAAGTAGCTACTCATTTCTGTTCTTTGTTTTAGTGCTTATCCCAACTTACAAATATTTTATTTATGTATATTTTCCCTTCCCTTCTGTCTACCCCATGACAGAGGAGTATTTATAAAGACAGATACCAAGTCTTTCTCATGCATTATACACAACCACTGTTGAGCACAGTGCCTGGTATATAATACAAGCACAGTAAATGTTTATGGGATGAATGAGTGTAAAAATAAATATTAGTGAACAAATATTTGTTGAGTACTTACTCTGTGCTTGTCATGAGGATTTAGAGAGAAAAGACAGTCTATCTCCATACTGTCCATATTATGAATAGTTTTATATGCTATCTGAAAAGGATTCACATGAATTAATCTGTTAGTAGTTCTTATTTTCTGGAGCTGAGTTCACTGTAAATGTTTAACCTGTGCAGATATGTTTGTGTTTGCATGACTGCTTTTAACACTACAGTATACTTGGAAAACACACCGTGGAGGTTTTTATCTGTTTTTTTGTTTGTTTGTTTTTTTTGTTTTGAAAACTCACTGTGGCAGTTTTTTTTTCTTTGATCAATGAGAGGATGCTGATAATAAAGTTATTTTTGCACATTTTTCCTAGGTCTTGGCCTTTCTCTGTAGTCTCTTCATTTCCAACAACTTGACTGTGGAGCTCACACAGGATTTTCTCCCACACAGACAAAAGCTCCAGCTCAGTTTGAAGAATGTAAGTTTGCATGTGGGTTTTTCCACCTGTCTCTGCATTACAATCGGATTTAAGACCTAATGACCTTGACATTGGAATTCTGGGGTTTTGCACCCCACCCAATTTGTCAAGAGTCACTGGTGTGGATTGCAAATATTTTAGCGTGCTGGACTCTTCATGCTCTTCCGTTATTAGCTCTTCCCTGCCTTTGGTGCTAACTGTTGTTCAAACCCACCCTTCCATCCTCTGACACCTCTGTCTATCCAGTAGTTATTGTGTTGCTAATTTGCCACCTCTCTCCCAGGACAGACTCAGCTATGGGCTGGTTGCAGCCCAGGTTCTCTGCTACCACCCTGCTTGGCACTCAAGGTACTCTGTAGGTCTTATTGTTGTGAATGCTTATTCCCTCTCTTCCAAACTATTTTTAAAGGTTTTCTCTACCTTCTCTCCCATGTGGATCCTTAAGGATGGGCATAGGCACAGCTTTCCCATTCTTGTCACATGTTTTTAATTCTTATTTATTTACCTCACATTTAGTGAATGCTTATGGCTATCATGGACATCTACTCTGTACCATGTGTTCATGGTGACATGCCTCACACTACAGTGAGGCATGTAAGATTTTCTGTCTTCAAGGAATATACAATCTCTTAGAGGAGAAGGGAATGATCACAGATAAATCATAATCCTGTATGACTATTAAAATATAATTAATAATTTTATTAACAAATGCTACACCAAAAACTTTAACGAAGCAGAGAGTTGATCTATTGACTGCCCAGAACAAAGAAGGCATCCCTGAGGTAGTGACTTTGAACTAGTTATTATATTACATGAACTTTATAGATGGATTTTTAGATGGAAATGTTAAGAGTCTATGGAAAAAAATTTCACTTGTGTTGTTTTTCTTTCAGGGATCTTCTTTCTGGGAACTGTCCTTCACCTGAATGGGGGAGCCTTTATCTTCTGCTGAGTTACAAAGTGGTTTTACAACCAGCTTGACAAATATGAGTTTAGCAAGCCTTTGCATGAACATAGATGCTGAACTCATTTAGAAAATAATGAGGAGAGTGGGTCTAGCCAGGTAGGGGAGCAAAGATTACGTTTGTCACTGTCATCATGTGACAATCTTGAAATAAATGCTGAGGACCTCTGGTGATTTTCATACCCTCCCTCCCTCCTTCCCTTCCTACTTTCCTTCTTCCCTTTCTTCCTTCCTTCCTTTTTTCTCCCTCCCTCCCTTCTTTCTTCCTTCCTCCCTCCCTCTTTTGTTTGTTTCTTTTTTTCTCTTTCTTTCTTTTTTTCTTTCTAGTGAGAGAACAAGAAAGACAGACTGACAAACAGGAATGAGAAAGATGAGAAGCATCAATTCTTTATTGCAGCATCTTAGTTGTTCATTGATTGCTTTCTCATATGTGCCTTGCCCTGGGGTCTCCAGCTGAGTCAGTGACCCCTTGCTCAAGCCAGCCACCTTGGGCTCAAACCAGTAACCTTGGGCTTCAAGCCAGCAACCTTGAGCTCAAGCCAGTGACCATGCAGTCATGTCTATGATCTCATGATCAAGCCAATAACCCTGTGCTCAATTTAAGTTCTCATGTAATTGTATCCTTTCTCTAATGTCCTCTACTATGGATGTCCCTTGTAAAAAGTTTTGTAAAGGTATTTTATAATTCTCAGGGGTCTATTTATAAGTACTCTGATAATACCTGATATATTTTTATTTTCCCACAGGTTTTCCAAATCATCCTCATATATACTTAGTAAATGTACTAGCTTTCTTAACTGTATCTTTAAATATCATATTTTTGTTTATCTAGCTGTTATTGCTCTTGATGTTTGTAGGGTATAATGTTTTCCATGCTTCCCTAATCCAGGTTCATAATCATGCTATTCTGTCCATATTTTTATCCATTAGCAATCCAAGCAGTTGTTTAAATTTTTGAGTTTTTTATTGCATCTATAACTGCTTTTTAATTCCTCTGTACATAGAAGGGTTATATATCCTTCTTGTTAATAAATTTTTATTAACCAGTCTACATCTGTATTATTTTCCTGAATTAATGTTTTTCTTAAATCAGCTAGCTCTGTTGGGTGTATGGATTTGTTGGAATCCATGGGAGTCTGAAAAGTCCAGAGTAATAGGCTTTATTGAAAGAAAAAATGGAACCCTGCCAGGCATTTCTCCAGGGAGAAGGGCACTGGTACAGACTAAGGGGGCAAATTTTATAGGGCTTGGGAGAGCCTGAGGGGATACTGAGTCAGAAGTTCTAGTATGTTTCCTTTTACAGTTTTATGGTTTTGGCTTCCTGGAACACTCTTCCTTGGGGTGGTTGATCAGCTTTCTGGAACTCTTGTGCCTCAGGGGTGATTGTACAGTAAGTAAGGGTGAGGTCAGGCAGCCAGATGGAATGACAAAAGGGCAGTTGAGAAATCTATCATTTCTCATTTCTCAACTCTGTGGTATAATTAAAAAAAAAAGGAAAAGAAGTGGGGGGAAGGAAAGGGTATGAGGTTCAGGAAGGAGGTTTTTCTCAGACCAGCCACCTTCTGGAGCTACTTCTTGCTGTTATCCTTATTGGGGCCTCCTTGTGAACACCTCCCTGGGGCAGTTAGAGTAGGGGTTGTAAAAGCATTTGATTGTAGGTAATCCTGGAGATTTCTTTCATTCAAGCCTTCAAGAACCTGATAAAAAAGGGGCAAGCATTAATATTAGGCACAAAATTAGGAGTGGTTCTATAATTGGTACTAGCATGGAGAACAAGGAATTTTTGCACCATTGTTTGAGTAGGAGTGAATTTATAGGGTTCCAGATTTTTAGCTTCATGAGGGAAGGTTTCAGGACTGATGTGTAGGGTTAGGTAGATTTTTCCAATTTTCTGATTTCAAAGGTCTGAATGTGGTTCTGTAAGAAACTAGTGAACAAACATAAGAGGCAGGGTTCAAAAGTTATAAAAATAAATTAGAGAGTGAGTGGACTAATGAAAAGCAATAGTCAAGACACCCAGCTTGTATGAAACTACTGATTCCATGTTTACAAATTCACTGGGCTTCAGAGAGAGAAAGAGAGAATAAGACAGGGAAGTGGCCAGTCCCCCAGCCCCTAGACCTACTTCTATAGAAAATTTTAAAGTAACAAGAAAAGGAACTACGTGTATAGCTTGTTTGGTCCTCAGATTGATGGGTTGTGTATTAGGAACTGGAAGAGGCTCATGAGGTGGTATTAGGTTGATATTTGGGGTGAGATAGATTAGGGTACAGGTTGCTGTCTAATTAGTAGGGAGACACATATAAGTGTTGGTCCCTCACCCCTAATTGGGTGATGCAGGCTTAGAGGTGAATAGAGAATAGAAGGACAAGGGATTGGTTTTGTTTCTCTGTTTCTGAGCTCCAGACGGTCAGTGTGGAGGAAAGAGTTGCCCTTAGCAGCTGTGGGAGTTGTCAGGATCACAGTGTGTGGACCTTTCCACGTGAAAGTCAGTCCTTGGGTTATGTACTGCTGGCAGTGCCACTTGGACAGTCTCTGAACAGTTTGCTGAGTAACCTGTAAATTCTACAAGTTCTTAGGAAAAGGGTGGTCACATTTCTATACTTTGTAGCTAGAATTTAAGTCTTAGGGACCACTGGTTCTAGCTGGAATTAGCAGCAGGTTTCAGCTTACAATAGGCATGGGGCATTGAGACAAGAGAAATAAAGGAGATACTATATATTAAATAAAGTAATAAAATCAGACTGACAATATCCACAGTAGAGATATTTGAGGGATAAATAAAACTCAGGTATTCAAGCAAGGCATAGTAGATGGCCCTTGTGTTTACAAGAAATGAGATTAGCTTATCCACTACTTGGAAGATATACCTTAGGCTCATGAATGATGTCCTTGGGCCTTTAGTGGCAATTCCCAGCGTGATGGGCTAGGTCGGATCACAGGTAGCTGGAGCAGGGCTAGAAGAGACTGACCCCTCCCTCCATGGAGCAAGGGAGCAGCTTAACTTCTCATGTCCTTCTTTTCATAGCAAAGGTGTGTCAACCGATGGGGCCTGGAAGCCTGGCAGGCTTCAGTTCAATGACATTTTTTTCACACTCAAGTTGGGCCCTGATGGAATCCTATGAAGCCCTTTTGGGCAATGGAGCCTTAAGAGCATATGCCAAAAGCTGGTAGGTACTTTCTGATTTTCTTTGGGCCTTATTTATCTTTTTTGTTACTCTCTTGGCCATTATAGACCTTAAAAGCCATGCTCAGAAGATCTCACTGAGGGGCTTGACTAAAAGAGCAAAATTGGGAATCCAGTGTCTAAAGAAGTCTATTTGACTGAGGAAATAAAGAATCTGATCAGCAGTAGTAGGAGCTTGGAGACTTCAGAAGGTCTGAGTTCAATCTAGGGTGAGACTTCAGGTGGTTGTTGTTAAGGTGATGCTCAGATAGACTACAGACTGATAGTGAAATTGAGCCTTAGCAGAGAAGACAATATTCCTTCATGATGAGGAAGTTAAGAAGGGTGGCTGTGTGTCTCCTTGAGGCAGGCAGGGAGGGGTTGAAGAGGAGTAGGTTATTTACATATTGTATGAGAGTACTAGTTTTGAAATTGCATGCTGCTAAATCTTGAGCTAGTGCCTGCCCTAACAGGTGTGGGCTGTTTCTGAACCCCTTGGGTAAAACAGTCCATGTAAGTTGCTAGGCTGTATTAATGTCCAGGTCAGTCCACATAAAGGCAAACAGAAAATAAGAGTCAGGGTGTAGAAGAATGGTAAGTAAGGCATTCTTGAGGTCTAGGACTGTGAAGTGAGTGATGTTTGAGGAAACGTGTGACAGTAACCTGTAGAGATTAGGGACTACTGAATGGAAGGGAACTACGACCTCACTGATTAGGTGTAAGTGTTTTTGAGGTAATAAGCCCCTGAAGGTTATCAAATAGGAAAGATGAAGGTATTGCAGGGAGAGTCTGTGGGAATGAGTAAGACTTAATTTAAGAGGTGAGTAATTATTGGTTTAAGGCCTTAGAAACAGAGACAGTTATACTTTTAACAAAGACTTTACATACAAATTAAGAATTAGGAAATGTAAGTGAGCGTGCTTTACTTGTTTCAATTCAAATTATTGATATTTTCTGAAAAATAAAGAGACAAAACAGATTACTTACTCACACGGCTTAAGTTTTTTGAGATGGCAGGGAGTTGTCAGCATAGAAGGGAGGAAGAGAGAAAACAGACAGATGGACAGCATAAATAGCTGGATGGAAAGAAGGAGGATCAAAATCTGCAGGAGGAGGAGGAGGAGGTTGAAGTGCTGGTGGTGATGCCATGTGATTAGAGGAGTCAAAAATATTTAGAGGTCTGATAAGAGGGGAGAGTACGAGGGAAAGAAGTGCATAGCTGTAGCTGAAGCCAGTAGAGAGAGGGGAGAGAATAAACAAAGAAAAAGTGACAGAGCCACCCTTCTGAAAGGGTGGAAGAGGTGTTTAATAACACAGTGGAGAAAGGAGGAGTCCCTGGCCAGCAGGGGAAGAAAAAGAAAGAGAGACTTGTATTTGTAAGTGAATGAGAAAGAGGATTCAGTGAAGAGAGGAGAGGGGGCTTTCTGTAGAGAAGAGACTCAAGTGGAAGTTATTTGCAGAAGGATCAGAGAGGGGTCTCAAGAGAGGAGTGCCCTTGGGGGTCATGCAGGAGGGATGTGAGTTGGGAGTCTACGGAGAAGAAATGATTAGGAGTGGAGGTTTCAGGTGAGGTTTTTCTGGCCAAAAAGAGCCTGGGTGTAGAACAAGCGGTACAGAAATTAATGACAAGAGCAAAGAGAGAAGAAACCCTCACATAAGGGATTTCTGAGACTTCCCCTGTCTGGTGGCAGAAGTTGTCAAGATCTCTCAGAATATTGTAATTGAATGTCCCATTTTCTAGCCAATGGGATTCACTGTCTAATTTTTTGTGGGCAACACCATGTTCCATAAGAAAATGAGTTTTTTTGGCTTAAGGTCAGAGAGGCCCAACTTAGTGAGGTTTTTTATGAGACACCCTAGAGGTAGGTGTCTGGTTGGAAGGCTTAGACTCTGAAGAGCCATGGAAACAGGTGAGCAAGAGTGGGCATCCTGCCTTTTGTCACTGTCCCAAGAAGAGAAAATCTCTGTGTGGGGGAGTCATCCCTGATAGAGGTCGTCACCACCTATTAGGGAGTACCAAGAGAGAGAGAGCGGAGAGATTTGGCTAGACACCTAGTCTTCCATGCAGTCTACTGAGACTGAAAGTCAAACCTCAAAATGTGAGGCATGTCAGAGAAAAATGTCTGACCAGAGAAAATTTTGTGGAAAAGAGAAGACGACTGGGGAAGGGGAAGGGAGAAATTCCTTACCTTTCTGGTCTGGCAGGGGTTCAGGAAAGGGACAGATCGCCAGTCAATCAACCTACAATTACACGTTCAAACAGAATCAGGGAGTAAGCCCGGAATGAGCTGCCACTTCCCATTGTTTCCTTGGTTGTAAGTATGGATGGCAAAAAAGGATTGTCCAAGAAGTTAGTACTCTGTCTCAGGTTTTGCCACCAAATATTGGAATCCATGGGAGTCCTAAAAGACCAGAGTAACAGGTCTTTTTATTGAAAAGAAGAAAGGAACCCTGCAGGGCATTTCTCCAGGGAGAAGGGCACTGGTAGTCTAGGAAAGAGAATTTTATAGGGCTTGGGAGAGCCTGAGGGGATACAGAGTCAAAAGTTCTGGTACGTTCCCTTTTACAGTTTTAGGGTTTCAGCTTTCTGGAATGCTCCTTCTTGGTTGACCAGCTTCCTGGAACTCCTCTGCCTCAGGGGTGATTATCTAGTAAGTAAGGGTGAGGTTAGGCAGCCAGGTGGAATTACCAAAGGCAGTTTTCTCATTCAGGATTAAATTCAATAGTTCCCTTATTATTAGCATCTTTTTGTTTAATAGTTTTCTTTGTTATTACTACTGGGTCTGCTTTGACTCTTTCTAATACTTTTTCTGCAAATTCCTTCCTTTGTGTCTGCT
Source organism: Saccopteryx leptura (assembly GCF_036850995.1). Lineage (NCBI taxonomy): Eukaryota > Metazoa > Chordata > Mammalia > Chiroptera > Emballonuridae > Saccopteryx > Saccopteryx leptura. Next base: position 966,396 of record NW_027095699.1, read on the forward strand.
TCTATTTGTTTGATGGTTTAAGGGAGAATTCTTGTAACTTCCTTTCCTTCCACCCTCTCTATAATAAGGTTTAAGTTGCTTGGGTTTTTAAGGTCACATGAGATATTTTCTGTGACTGAGACCTTAAACCTTTCCCTTAGGGAATCCTCCATCATCCTCCAAGGACTTTCTGAAGTGGTGTTATAGGGGTCCTTTTCTTTCTTAAAGATTTTTCTAAAGAAAGTTCTCATTGATGGATATATGAATTCATCAGAAATACTAACTTTTCTTTGGTCATCCCACCTGGCTGCCTGACCTCACCCTTACTTACTAGATAATTGCCCCTGAGGCAGAAGATTTCCAGAAAGCTGATAAACCGCCCCAAAAAAGAGTGTTCCAGGAAGCCAAAACCATAAAACCATAAAAGGAAACATACTAGAATTTCTGACTCAGTATCCCCTCAGGCTCTCCCAAGCCCTATAAAATTTTCCTCCCCTAGTCTGTACTGGTACCCTTCTCTCCAGAGAAGTGGCCGGCATGGTTCCTTTCTTTTTGTGTGTGTGGCAGACAGAGAGTCAGGGAGAGGAACAGGTAGGAACAGACAGACAGGAAGGAGAGAGATGAGAAACATCAATTCATTGTTGGGATTCCTTAGTTGTTCATTGATTGATTTCTCATATGTGCATTGACCTGGGGGCTACAGCAGACTGAGTGACACTTTGCTTGAGCCAGTGACCTTGGGCTTAAGCTGATGAGCCTTTCTCAAACCTGATGAGTTCATGCTCAAGCTAGCAACTTTGAGGTCTCAAAACCGGATCCTCCAAGTCCCAATCTGATGCTCTATCCACTGTGCCACTGCCTGGTCAGACTCCTTTCTTCCTTTCAATAAAGCCAGTTACTCTGGTTATGTTGGACTCCCATGGATTCCAATATTTGGTGCCGAAACCTGGGACAGGGTATTAACTGCCTGGACGATCCTTCTTTGCCATCCAAACTTACAACCACTGAAGCAATGGGCAGCGGCAGCTCGTCCCGGGCTTACTCACTGATTCTGTTTGGACATTTAATTGTAGGATGATTGGCCAGCAATCTGTACCTGTCCTGAACCTCTGCTGGACCAGAAAGGTAAGGAGTTTTTTCTCTGCTCCCAAGTTGGCCTCCAAATTTCTCTATAAAAACACCCCCTCCTGGTCAGACGGTTTTGACTTTGGACCTTATAACTATGAGTGGTCTGTCTCTACTTCTTTATGGGATTTATACAAAAGTCTAGTTGTGCCTAGCCAGGCCCCTCTCCTACATCCCCGGATCTCGGCATTGGGGTGACGACCTCCTGTCGGAGACTCTCTTTCTACGGAGATTTTCTTTTCTCAGAACTGAGACTGAAGGCGGGGACGCCCCCTTCTCTCACCAGTTTCCTCTACTATGGGCTCCTCTCAGTCCAAACCATCCAGCCAGACTCCCCTCGGCTCTGTCACCAAAAGTCTCGCCAAATGTTGCCTATCTGACCTCAAACCAAAAAAACCTTATCATTCATTGTAATACTGCCTGGCCACGATATAAATTAGACAACGACTCCCATTGGCCAGAGATTGGAACCTTTGATTACAATATCCTAAGAAATCTTGACAATTTCTCCCACCAGACTGGGAAGGTCTCAGAGATTCCTTATGTGCAGGCTTACTTCTCCCTTTGCTCCTGTTCTTAATTTATGTGCTGCTTCTTCTGCATGCAGGCTGTTTTTAGCTAAAGAAACCTTATCTAATACCTCTGCTCCTAATCTTTCCTTCTCTGTGGACTCCCAACTCTCTCCCCTCCTACCTGACCTCAGGGACACCCCTGTCTTGGGACCCCTCTTTGGTCCCTCTGCAAGTCTCTGCCACTTGAGTCTCGTCCCTCCGGAAAGCCCCTTCCCCTCTCTTTGTTGAATCTTGTTTTCTCATTCACCTGCAAATACCAGTCTCTCTTTCTCTTCCCCTGCTGGCTAGGGGCCCCTCCCTTCTCCATTGTGTTCTTAAACCCCTCCGCCCCCCTTAGAGAAGGGCAGCTCTGTTTTATTCTTCTTCTTTGACTTTCCCCTCTCCCCTCTGGCTTCAGGTACAGTATGCCCTCCTCCCCCTCATTCTCTCCCCTCTCTTCAGAACTATAAATCTTCTTTACTCTTCTGACTATGTGGCACCACCAGCAGCACTTCAATCTCCTCCTCCTCCTGCAGATTCTGACCCTCCTTCTTTTCCATCCAGCTGTTCACTCTGTCCATCCATCTGCTTTCTCTCTTCCTCCCCTTTATGATGACAACTCCCTACCATCTCAAAAAACTTAAAAAGGCAGAGTTGTCTATTTATCTGTGTAAGTAATCTGTTTTGTCTCTTTGTTTGTCAGAAAATATTTTTAATATAATTTGAATTGAAACAAGTAAAGCATGTTCATTTATATTTCTCAATTTTATTGTGTAACTGTGTCTGTTTCTTAGTCCATAAATAAAAAATTACCCGCCTCTTAAATCAAGGCTTACTCATCCCCATGGACTTTCCCTGCAATACCTCCATCCTTCCTGTTCGAAAACCTTCAGGGGCTTATCACCTCATACAAGACTTATGTCTAATCAATGAGACAGTTATTCCCCTCCATCCAGTAGTCCAGGGGTCTCAAACTCAACTCAGCATGTGGGCCGCAGAGCAAGATCACAGCCGTTCGTCGGGCCGCACTAGGTCTACAAAAGGCAACTGTTATGCAACACTTTTCAGTGTCACAAAATGACCAGAAACTGTAGTTCGTGGATTAGTCTGCGGGCCGCACAAAATTGTTCGGCAGGCCACATGTGGCCCGCGGGCCACGAGTTTGAGACCCCTGCAGTAGTCCCTAATCTCTACAGGTTACTGTCACACATTTCCTCAAACACCACTCACTTCACAGTCCTAGACCTCAAAAATGCCTTCCTTACCATTCCTCTACACCATGACTCTTGCTTTCTGTTTGCCTTTATGTGGACTGACCTGGACACTAATACAACCCAGCAACTTATGTGGACTGTCTTACCCCAGGGGATCAAAAACAACCCACACCTGTTTGGGCAGGCATTAACTCAGGATTTAGCAGCACACAGTCTCAAAACTAGTACTCTCTTACAATATGTAGATAACCTATTCCTCTGCAGCCACTCCCTGCCTGCCTGAAGGAGACAGACCACCACCCTTCCTCACCATGAAGGGATATCATGTCTTTTCTGCTAAGGCTCAACTTCACTCCTAGTTCATAGTCTATCTGAGCATCACCTTAACCCCCACCACCTGAGGTCTCACGCTAAGTCAAACTCAGACACTCTGCTGTCTCCAACCACCTACCACCACAAATCAAATCTTTTTATTCCTTAGTGTAATAGGCTTCTTTAGACACTGGATTCCCAATTTTGCTCTCTTAGTCAAGCCCCTCAGTGACATCTTCTGAGCATGGCTTTTAAGGTCTATAATGCCAAGGAAGTAACAGAAAATGCAAATAAGGCCCAAAAGAAGTCAGGAAATGCCAGCTTTTGGCATATGCTTCTAAAGGCTCCAGCACCCCAAAGGGCTTCATAGGATTCCATCAGGGTCCTGCTCCAGCGTGAAAAGAAAGGTCATTGAACTGAAGCCTGCCAGGCTTCCTGGCCCCACCAGTTTACACGTTTTTGCTGTGGAATGAGGGCTATGAGAAGGTAAGCTGCCCCCTTGCTTTATGGAGGGAGGGTTTAGTCTATTCTAGCCCTGCTGCAGCTACCTGTGACCTGATCTTTCCCAGCATGCTGGCAATTGCCACTCAAGGCCCAAGGACATTGTTCAGGAGTTTAAGGTATTTCATGTAGCAGATCAGCTAATCTCATTTCTTGGAGACACAAGAGCCATCTATTATGCCTTGCCTGAATATTTGTTTTATTTATTTCTCAAAGATCTTTACTATGGGTATTGACAGTCTGATTTTGTTGCTTTATTTAATGTATAATATCTCCTTTATTTCTCTTGTCTTAGTGTCCCATGTCTATTGTAGGCTGGGACCTGCTGCTAATTTCAGCTAGAAGCAGTGATCACTAGGACTTAAACTCTAACTGCAAAGAGTAGAAATGTAACCACCCTTTTTCTAAGTACTTGCAGAATTTTCAGGTTACTCAGCAAACTGTTCAAAGACTGTCCAAGAGGCGCTTCCAGCATTACATCACCCAAGGACTGACTTCCACATGGACAGGTCTACACACGCTGATCCTGCCAACTCTTGCTGCTGCTAAGGGTGAGTCTTTTCTCCACACTGACCATCTGGAGCTCAGAAACAGAGAAACAAAATTGACCCCTTGTCCTTCTATTCTTTATTCACCTCTCAGCCTGCCTCACCCAATCAGGGGCTTTCTACTTGTGTGGGATTAACACCTATATGTTTCTCTCTACTAATTGGACAAAAACCTGTAACCTAATCTATCTCTCCCAAATATTAACCTAATCCCACCCCATGAGCCTCTTCCAGTTCCTAATACACTACCCATCAATCTAAGGACCAAACGAGGTATAGAGGTAATTCCTTTCTTGTTACTGTAAAAAAAATTCAATAAAAAGAGGTCTACAGGCAGGGGAACTGGCCACTTCCCTGTCTTATTCCCACACACTCTCTCTCTGAAGCCCAGCAAATTTTTAAAAAAACAAACCAAGTCATGGAATCAGTGGTTTTGCACAAACTGGGTGTCTTGATTATTGCCTTTCATTAGTTTACTTACTCTACTATTTATTTTTCTAACTTCTGGACCCTGCCTTTTACGTTTGTTTACTAGTTTTTTACAGAACCGCATGCAGACCTTCGCCAATCAGAAAATTGGAAAAATCTATTTAATTGTACACACCAACCCTGAAACCTGCCCTTATAAAACAGAAAAATTTGGAACCGTATAAATACAACTCTACTCCCGACCTTTTTCATGGCTAGGACTCATCAAGCAGGGCATCCAAGTTCTCAACCTCACTTCTGTATATAACGCTTCTCACTGCTTTCTCTGTGCTTTCCCTAATAACCCTCCCATCACTGTGGTTCCTTTACCCTACCCACTCAACATCACCAAAAATACAGACCCTTTTTCTCTTTCTGGAGTTCCTCTCTTCCAAGAAGACCCCACCTCAACCCTCTCAATTTGCTACATCAATTGGTCTACTCCATTATGTCATAAGACTATCCCAATCAAAACTTCTCTAACCAGCCCTAATGGAACTCATTTCTGGTGCAATGGAACCATTCTAAAAACCTTAAACACCTCTTTCCCCCTCCCTTGTGTCCCAGTAATAGTTGCACCACAACTAACATATTATGGAGAGGAAGAATTTTCAAACCAGCTGAGAACAAGCAGGAATAAACAGGCTGCCTTCCTCCCAGTCCTTCTTGGTCTTACCCTTTCCACCTCTATAGCAGCTATAGGGATAGGCAGGGCTGGCTTAGGCCATAATATATGGACTACTAACCAACTAAAGGCAGACCTGGAATAGGCCCTTGATAATTCAGCCACTTCTCTAGCCTTCCTCCAGAGAAAACTGACCTCTCTAGCTCAGGTAGCCCTACAAAACCAAAGGACTTTAGATCTAACAGCTGAGAAACGTGGTACTTGTCTCTTTTCACAGGAACAGTGTGGCTACTATATCAATGAGGAGAATTGACAGTCTGATTTTATTGCTTTATTTAATGTATAGTATCTCCTTTATTCCTCTTGTTTCAATGTCCCATGTCTATTGTAGGGTGGGACCTGCTGCGAATTCCAGCTAGAAGCAGTGATCACTAGGACTTAAACTTCTAACCAGGTGGTGGTGAAGTGGATAGAGCATCTGAATGGGATGCGGCAGACCCAATTTTGGGACCTCGAGGTTGTCAGCTTGAGTGTGGGCTCATCTGGTTTGAGCAAAGCTCACCAGGTTGGATACATGGTCTCTGATTTGAGCAAGGGGTTACTCTGTCTGCTGTAGCCCCATGGTCAACGCACATATGAGAAAGCAATCAATGAACAACTAAAGTGCCACAACAAAAAACTGATGGTTGATGCACCTCATTTCTCTGCGTTCCTGTCTGTCTGTCCCTATATATCCCTCTGACTCTCACTCTGTCTCTGTAAAAAAAAAAATCTTTTGAGAAAAGAAAAGGGGAAGGGGTTTTCAGATGAGTTCTATCTTTTTTGCTCTGTGTAGCAAGTTGCCCCAGGCACCCTTTCAGAGAAGTATAGAAAGTAGTTAATCTATAACTGGCTGACTCAGTTACCCCCAAAGGCTCTCTTCCCTTGCATTCTTTTTGTTTCTTCCTCCTCAGGGAGGAGGGGACCTACCCCTCCCTCCTCAGTTGATCCACTTACCTGCTTATGTTAAGTAAGTTTTCTATCTCTACTGATTTTCTTTTTTTGTGGTCATCTTGGTTATGAAAAAGGTATTTTTAATCCCTAAATGAGAGAGTTGGATCAAACCCATGGTTATGCACTGGCCCAGTAGCTCAGTTAGTTAAAGCATCATTCTGATACACCATGGTCATAGGCTCAACCCTCAGTCAGGGGACATGTAAGAAATATGTCCCCTGAAATGAATGCATGAGAACATTGGTACAGTACTGTCATATTTGGAGTTTAGCAGTTCTAACAGATGTGAATGTCATACTGTAGTAGTGTGAATTTGCCATTTTCTAACAATATATCAGGCAGAACTTATTTTTACAAGGTTAGGTACTTGATCTTATTAAAATTAGAAACATGAAAACTGGGAGTTTTTTAATGGTTTATCTGAGGCAAAATGGCTCCAAACGTTTGGAATGAAGATCTCCAATCCTGCAGACTGATAGTGAAGCAATTTCTATTTTATTTATTTATTTTAAAAATTCATTCTGGAGAGTGGAGATAGAGAGATGAGAGAAGGGAGAGGAGCAGGACCCATCAACTCCCATCTATGCATTAATCAGGTGAGTCCAGGCTTTTTATTTATTTACTTTATTCATGTTAGAGTGTGGAGAGAGAGAAGTAATTCTTTTTTTGTGAGAGAGACAGAGGGACAGATAGTGACAGACAAAAAGGGAGTGAGATGAGAAGCATCAATTATTTGTCGAGGTACCTTAGTTGTTCATTGATTGCTCTCTCATATGTTCATTTACCAGGAGGCTACAAGAGAGCGAGTGACCCCTTGCTCAAGCCAGCAACCTTAGGTTTCAAGCCAGTGACCATGCGGTCATGTCTATAATCCCACGCTGAAGCTGGCAACCCTGCATTTAAGCTGGTGAGCTTGTGCTCAAGCCAGCGACCTTGGGGTTTTGAACCTGGGTCATCTCCATCCCAGTCCAATGCTCTATGTACAGCACCACTGCCTGATCTGGCACCATTTCCTTTTTATAGATTAAAAAACAGGCACAGAGAAGTTGAGAATGTTGCATGTACAGCACCACTGCCTGATCTGGCACCATTTCCTTTTTATAGATTAAAAAACAGGCACAGAGAAGTTGAGAATATTGCCTTAGGTTGCACAGCTGGTGAGGGCAAAGCTGAGATTTAAACCCATGGAATTATCTGGAGTCCATATGGTGTACACCATAAGATTCTCACCCTGAAGGGGCAGTGAGTAGAGAGTGAGGGAGACCAGGTACCCAGAATTAGCCAGCCACATAAACATGCACATGCAATTATTTCTCCCTGGCTTTCACCTCTGATTCTACAGAAGTCAGAGAAAACCAGGACAGGAGCCAAGAAAAGCCAAGGGAGGAGGTTAGTGAGTCTACTAGGAGAGAAGTCTCCACTTCCCGGGAGTAAAGAAAATCCCTTTTCCTGATGAGTCTGTTTCAAATCCCTCTCTCTGGGCAGTAACCTAAGTAGATTGACTCCAGTCTTCCATGTTTTCAGGGGTTGAGCTTCTGTGCCTGATAGTGTGAGTTCTCTGTGGCCCTCTGAGAATTCTCTGCTTTCATTGATGGGAAGGGGGGAATGAGGTATGTGGGATTCCTAGTTTTATGGAGACAAGATTTATTAGAACAGAGGCCAAGAGACCATGGAAGTGATTGGTGTTGACATTCCCATAGCACTTAAGAAACTGTTTGTCTAGCTCATCTCTTATCCTGAAAGTGAAGAACTTGTTTAACCAGTTACTTCTGTACTAATTAGTCTTGGGAGGGTAAGGGGTCAGTAGACTCCTTCTAAAGTCCCCTCAGAGCTTGGATATGACCTGTTTAACAGCTATGGCTGTTGAGATGCAATTTAATGCTAATGATTCGCTCACCCTCTTTGCAAACAGAGGGCTGTCCTCTGAGTGTGTCCTCTGGTGTGTGAGGAGTGATGACTTCAGTGAAAAGCCTCACTCACTCTCTCTGCTTCTCCCTTGAGTGTGTCCTTTGGTGTGTGAGGAGAGATGAATTCTGTGCAAAGCCTTGCTTACACTCCCTGCAAAACATAGGACTTCTCCCTTGAGTGTGTCCTCTGGTGTCTGAGGAGAGATGACTTCTGTGCAAAGCCTTGCTCACACTCCCTGCAAACATAGGACTTCTCCCTTGAGTGTGTCCTCTGGTGTCTGCGGAGATATGATGTCCATGTAAAGCCTCACTCACATTCCCTGAAAAGATAGGGTTTCTCCTTGGAGTGTTGACTTCCATGTAAAGCCTCGCTCACACTGCCCTGAAAACATAGGACTTCTCCCCTGAGTGTGTTCTCTGGTGTGTGAGGAGACTTGACTTCAGTCAAAAGCCTTGCTCACACTCCTTGCAAACATAGGGCCTCTCCCCTGAGTGTGTCCTCTGGTGTCTGAGAAGATGTGACCCATCATCAAAGCCTTGCTCACACTCTCCATAGTTGACAGCTACAATACTTGACATTGCTATTCTTATAGATAGTTTTTCTGTGGCCACCGAATTTACTTTCTGGCCTCTGCTGGGTGCTTCCTGCATCATTCTCTCTTGGTCACTAGAGCTTCCCATGTGTCTTTTGGGAGGTTTAAAAAAGGCCCTTGAAATCTTCGTCAACCTGGTCCTTTTAAGCAAATGTTTTGACTTTTTTTTTTTTTTTTACCTTTTTACATTCAGCTGTGTCATCCCAGTTGTGTGTATCAGTATGTTGCTGCTGCTGATTTGGATTCTCAGGGCAGGGATCCTCTGAATGGAGGTGTTTTCTTGCAGATGTTCTTGGGAGAATCTGAGAGGGGTGATTGCATCCCACATTTTGACTAAGGAATTTCAGAATGGAGAAGGTTAGAGAGCAGTAGTGACATGGGTGTATCTATGGTTGTGGTTTTGCTGAAAGAGAAAATATTGATAAGGCAAATATTGACAAGGCTGCCTGGATTATATGTTTTGTCTGCTGTTAAGACCTGTCCCATGAGTCATTCTAATAAGGTTGACAGTGTAATCTTTGTCTCCCACAATGTGTTTTTTTTGCAGTCTGTTTCTCTTTATTTTTTATGTACTATATCTTCTTTGGAAATCCAGAAAGCCCATATCTAGGGTCCTTTCTATGCACTGCCAGATGAGAGACTGTGAGTAGCATCAGGGGCACTTTCACCCCTTGTATAGGTGGAACAATGCTGACCTTTCCTATATACACGTAGCTTTTAACATAGTTTCTTAGAATGACCACTGGCCCCAACTAGGAATTGCTTCCCTCATAGTTTCCCACAGATGATAAACTGAAAATATGTCCTTTCTCAAACCTCACATCAAATATTCATGCTTGATTTTATTTGGTATCAGCACATTTCATATACAATGGAAAGCCCTGTTTCAAAATATTTCCCCAACCTATACTTTTTAAAAATTGATTGATTTTAGAAAGACAAAGAGAGGAGGAGAAAGAAATGGAGGAAGAGGAGAAAGAGGAGAAGGAAAAAGAAGAAAGAAAGAGAAAGAGAGAGAGAGAGAGAGCAGCATTTATTTGTTGTTTTACCTAGACATGCAGTCATTGGTCATTTCTTATATGTGCCCTGACTTGGGCTCAACCTTGGTATTACAGGATGGTGCTCTAACCAACTGAGTTAACCAGCCGGGCCTCCAATCATACTTCTTTTGTGTGTGTGTGTGTGTGTGTGTGTGTGTGTGTGTTTTTCTGAAGCTGGAAACGGGGAGGCAGTCAGACAGACTCCCGCATGTGCTGACCGGGATCCTCCCGGCATGCCCACCAGGGGGCGATGCTCTGCCCATCTGGGGCATTACTCTGTCATGACCAGAGCCACTCTAGCACCTGGGGCAGAGGCCAAGGAGCCATCCCCAGTGCCCGGGCCATCTTTTGCTCCAATGGAGCCTCGGTTGCAAGAGGGGAAGAGAGAGATAGAGAGGAAGGAGAGGGGGAGGGTGGAGAAGCAGATGGGTGTCTCTCCTGTGTTCCCTGGCCAGGAATTGAACCCGGGACTTCCACACACCAGGCCGACGCTCTACCACTGAGCCAACCAGCCAGTGCCTCACCATACTTCTTACATGCCTGATTTCTATATCTCTCCAGCTATTCCACCATCCTCTCTCATTTGGAGATGAAGTAATCTCTGAGAGGATTTCACACTAAAGTACATTTTTCAAAAATTAACAAAGTAACTCTTAAAGAATAAGCCACCCTGTAGTAGAGAACAGGACCATTGTCTCACCCCACTCAGGAAGGTCTCCAGAGTCTCAGCTTGGATGACAGTATGTCATTTCCAGGCTGCTGGGCATCTATTCAACCTCTGCTCTTACCCTGTATGCTAGACAGGAGAGGCCCTCAGAAAACAGGCCCTGGCTGGTTTGCTCAGTGGATAGAGTGTTCTTCCAGCATTTGAAAGTCCCAGGTTAAATCTCTGGTCAGGGCACACATGAAAAGCAACTGTCTGCTTCCTTTTTCCTCCATCTCCCTCCTCTCTCTCTTTCCTTCTCACAGCCAGTGGCTCAATTGGTTTGAGCTTCAGCCCAATAGCTCAGTTGGTCCAAGTGTTGACCTCAGGGGCTGAGGATAGCTCGGGTACTCTGAGCGTGGACCTCAGACCAGACTTACTGGGTGGATCCTGGTCGGGGCACATGAAGGAATTTGTCCTGTCTATCTCCCCTTCTCTCACTTAAAAAAACTTAAATCAAAAGTAAAAAATATAAAGATTTTTTCTAAAAACCAAAGGCATATAAAATGAATCCTTAATTTCTGAAGCATCTGATAAGAAGTCTTACTAACTTTAGAGTGTATCATGAACATTTCTAAGGTGAGTTCTCTCCTTCCTTTCCATTTTGAAGAATGGTTGTGCTCACCTCTAGCTGCTGCGAGGTCACTCTTTCACTTGCTGTCCCGCTTGATTCCCAGCATCTGGCCATACTTGTCACCATACCAGACTAGCAGTGCAGAGTCTGGCCTGATGACTCAGCAGGTTTGGTAAAAAATCTGCCTGCAATACTGAAAGGCCACCAGGTTCTGCTCTTTATCATCCCTGGGCACAGTTCACATACCTGGGATTATGGCAGGTGAAAGAAAAGAAACCCACAGGCAATGAGTTCCTAGTACCTTCAGATCTATGTCCAGCTCTGCACCTGACACTGAGGCTCTGATGTCAACCACTCCCCCAGTGCTCCTGGAGAACCTTCTGTTCAATGTCTGAGCCTCTCATGATGTCATACAACTTCCTATCTCCAGGTCCTGCTTATGGTGCTCATCCTGCCCAATACCATTTTCCAAAGCCAATTCCAAACATAACATTCACACTAATTGGCCATAAAACCCAGTGACCTCTAGCTTTTTCAAACTAACTCAGGTCCTGTTTTATATCACAGAACTGTTTTTTTGATATTCAAATCAGTGTCTAAATTAGTTCATATCATTCAATACTCAGCCCAAGTTCATCTTTTCTTGAAAGGATTTTCTCCATACTCCTTAAATTTTATTTAGGTAGCATTTGATGCCTCACCCAGGTTTTCATAAAACCCACCAAAGTGAGAAGCGGGGAGGCAGACAGACAGTCTTCTGCATGTGCCCAACCGGGATTCACCTGGCATGCCCACCTGGAGACAATGCTCTTCCCATCTGGGGTGTTGCTCCATTGCAACTGGAGCCATTCTAGTGCAGAAGCAGAGGCCATGGAGCCATTCTCAGTGCTGGGGCCAACTTTGCTTTAATAGAGCCTTGGCTGTGGGAGGGGAAGAGAGAGATAGAGAAAAAGAAGAGGAAGAAGGGTAGAGAAGAAGATGAGTGCTTCTGTGTGCCCTGGCTGGGAATTAAACACTGGACTTCCACAGGCCAGGCTGATGCTTTACCACTGAGCCAACTGGCCAGACTTGGAGGTCTCTTTTTCTTAGCAAAATTATAAAGAACAATAATAGCTTATTCACCTTTTGTAACCTTGATAAAAGAGCCCCTCAGGGAAGTGGCCCATGATCACTGCTCTGCAGGCTTCAGAACTCAGTTCTAGTTAGAAGGGAGGCTGGGATAACTTGCTGCCCTCACAGGTTTAGGCCAGTGGTCGCAAACTCATTAGTCAACAAAGCCAAATATCAACAGTAGAATGATTACAATTTCTTTTGAGAGCCAAATTTTTTAAACTTAAACTATATAGGTAGGTACATTTCTTACCAAGGTAGCACCCACACATGGTATTTTGTAAAAGAGCCACACTAAAGGGGCCAAAGATGCATGTGGCTTGCGAACTGCAGTTTGGTAAGCAGTAGTTTAGGCTATCCTTGGTTTAGGTATCCTGGCACTGTGCACTTCTCAAAAAATGAAAAAATATATTTAAATATTTCTAAAATCAATTGTTTCACTCTGTCTGCAATTACTACTCCATAAGAAGATGGGTTATATGATCTGCTTAAGTAATGAGTACCTTCAACTAAACTTGAATATAGAAAGGGCTTAAATAATATTCATTAGATCAATTAAAGTGTAACCCAGGACCTCAAAGTTTTTTTCCAGTGACTAAATTTTTTCTAGGAAAGAGATTTATATTTTGAGGACATACGCTATATTTTTATTGCCTTTTTTTCTGTAAATACCTCTTTCCTTGAAAGAGCACTAAATAGAGATAAAAAAGAGAAACAGAGGATTGAGGGAGACCACTGAGGAAGGCATGAGGAGATGGAAAGATGTATGGGCCTGAGAGGAATGAGTGTTCTCCGTGACTCCCCAAAACTTCTTGGCCTTACCTCATCCGGTTGGCCCAGGATTCATCCTTCCCATCCGCATACTCATGGCAGTTTCTCCCCTTGGTGATCTGCATTTCAGGAAGAAAATATAAAGGCTGTTTTTGGATGAGGAGGTAATAGAAGAATTTTTTACCTTACTGTCAAGAAAGCTCTTTCAGCTTGCATGCATTGCTAATCTGGACCACATGATATTTTTCTTACTCATCACATCTGAGTTGACCTGTTTACTCAGAGATGGGAGGAGGCATTACTTTGTGTCTGTACCACTGTGCTCCCACTTAACCTGTGATCCTCAACAAGAGTTCAATACTCTGCCAATTCCACTAAGTACCCAGAGCTAATCATATTGTTTCCATCCATGTCCTAGTATGTAGAAAGGCAGGTCCCACCAAGCCATGGGAGGGATGTGGGAAGCCACAAGACAGGACAAGGTAAATACTTCTCACCTGCCAGGAGTATCCATTGTTGCCTGCCTCTTCATCTTCTGTGATCTGGCCCTTATAAGGGCCAAAGTGCAGACCCACTGGCAGAGCAGATGCCTCATTCCACATGCCAAGCCCAACTTCAGGAATGCCCAATGGTCTGATTCTCAACCCAGGGGGCATAGTGAGGGCTGTGTGGTTTGGATGCCCCTTATCTACTGCACTGTCTTTTACAAATATAGGGGGCCCATGCACATCACAACTGTCAATGAAGAAGTTCTGACACTTCTCATAATCTGCCGGTGAGAGCAACAGGGATTAGGGAAGGTATAGTGCATGTTGCTGGACATATAGAGCTTCAGAGAGAGCCCAGGAACCCACATCATTGAACCCAATTCTGTAGTGCAGGTCCATAAGAGAATGGAATTCTCTAACAGCCAAATGACCAGATAAAATTATTATATGAAGGCATAACATGCTTCTTTGTGAGAGTAACTTACAGAGGTGGTCATCATCCTGGGGCTCGCTGACTTTCTGGTACACATGGCCTTTTCTTTGTCATAGGCTATACATCTTTACTTCAGTCTCCTTTCTCCTGAGTTCTAAGTTGGAGAAGAGTGAGTTTGGTGGAGTCTGGAGTGTTAGTCCCTACTTTGTCAGAAAACACACAGACTCCTCCCATCAAATTATCACCTGTCCCTCTATGTGCTCTGGTATTTCCCTTTGTCAACTATTGGCTCAGAGAGCCTCTGTAATAGTAAGCCTTTACACTGATGGTCAATTCTATTTTTGTTTGTAGATCTTCCTATTATGAAGTTTAATTCTCAAATTTTAGTTATTCATAAAATATTTATTAAGGGCACAGTATATGTAAGGTATTGAGGAAGGGCCTGGTATACCACACCAACAGCATATGGTTGCTACTATGAGAGATGTATTTATTGGACAACATGTATGTGTCAGTTCTTTTACATTGAATTTAAGCCCTAGCCAGTGGCTCAGTGGATAGAGCGTTGGCCTGGTGTATGTCCCGGGTTTGATTCTAGTCAGTGTACATAGGAGAAATAACCATCTCCTTCTCCACCCTTCCTTCTCCCCCTTTTCTCCCTCTTTCCTGCAGCCAGTGGCTCAATTGGTTCGAGCATTATCCCTGGGCACTGAGGATGGCTTGGTTTGCCAGAGCACATCACCCTGAGGTGCTAAAAGACAGCTCAGTACTCGAGAATTGGGGTTGCTGGTTAGATCTTGGTAAGAGTGCATATGGGAGTCAGCCTCACTATCTCCCCTTGTCTTACCTAAAAAATAAATACATACATACACAAAGAAATAAATTGAATTGAATACTGTCAAAGAATATATGCACATATCTTCACCTTATACATACATTAGCATTCAAGAGCTCAGAGAATTTGTAAGATTTGCCCAAAGCTCCAGTGCTAAATTCACTCAGTTTAGTAGAGCTTAAATCCAGGCCTATCCAAAGTCCACCCCACATACCTAGGTCATACTTATTAGCCTTTCTAGAGGACTCAGAGGAACTGAAATCTACAAATGATTTTCTCTTACCCAATTTTCATCTAGAGTGTTGTCCAGAGGGTCTTGCTTCTCCAGGATGGACTATGATGCTTGAAACCCAGGTTTGAAACCCCAAAGCTGCTGGCTTCAGTGCGGGCTAATCCTGCTTTTGGCATGCTCACCAGCTTAAGCACAGGGTCACCAGCTTGTGCGTGGGATCACAGGCATGACCAATGGTTGCTGGCTCAAGTCCAAGGTAGCTGGCTTGAGCAATTGGTCACTCACTGTGCTGTAGCCCCCCATTCAAGGCACATATGAGAAAGCAATCAATGAACAACTAAGGAGCTGCAATGAAGAAGTGATGCTTGTCATGTCTCTTTCTTTCAGTCATTCTGTCCCTGTCTGTCCTTTCCTCTCTCTATCTCTCACTAAAATAAGAAAATAAAGAAAGAGAATTGGCCATTCATGTCAAAAATATAATAAAGTCACTTCACTGTGCAGAAAGTCTATTTCTTTAACATAACACTTTCTCCTTTCTGTTTTCTTTTTGTAAATTTTTTAAAAATTTGCATGACCTGTGGTGACACAGTGGGTAAAGCAGTGACCTGGACACTAAGGTCAACAATTCATAACCCCATTTTTTGCTGGTCAAGGTACATACAAGAAGTAACTACTAAAAGTTGCCGCTTTTTGCTCCTGCCTTCCTCCCCCTTCTCTCTTTCTCTCTCTCATTTCTCTCTGAAGCTATGCACTTGATGGAGCAGCCCCAATACAGAGAGAGAGAAGGGAAGAGAGTGAAAGAGTAATATTGATTTGTTATTCCACTGATTTATGCATTTAGTGCTTAATTATTCTTTCTTTTTTCTTTTTTTTTTTAAGTAGAGTGACAGGCAGACAGGAAGGGAGAGGGATGAGAAGCATCAAGTTATAGTTGCAGCATCTTAGTTGTTCATTGATTGCTTTCTCCTATGTGCCCTGACTAGGGGACTCTAGCTGAGTCAGTGACCTCTTGCTCAAACAGGCAACCTTGGGCTCAAGCCAGCATCCTTTGGCTTCAAGCCAGTGACCATGGGGTCATGTCTACAATCGCACGCTCAAGACAGCGACCCTGTACTCAAGCTAGTGAACCCATCCTCAAGCCTGCAACCTTGGGGTTTGGAACCTGGGTCCTTATCATCCCAGGTTGATGCTCTATCCTCTGTGCTACCACCTGGTCAGGCTTCAATGGTTGATTATTATATGGGCCCTGACTGGACATCAAACCCACAACTTTGGTGTATGGGGATGACTCTCTATCAAATTAAGCAACTTGGCCAGGGCTCCTTTCTGTCTTCCTGTTTCAGAGTGGCCTTGTCCAGTCTAATGATACAGTGACCACCTTGCCTCCTTTCCTTCTTATCCTTTCACCTTTACACATTTGGCCATCCTTGCCCTTCCTTAATCATCAGAGTCTTGTCAGCACCAAACAGTCTTGGGAACAGAGCCCTAGGTCTGTGGACCACAGAAACCAATTGGGTCAAGTTAGAGATCACATCTGGACTTCAGCTGTGTTTCAATGCTAGACCCATGAAAGTGGAAGGACCTTACTGACCACACCCTCATGAAACCAGACACACTGAAGAGATGGCTGACACAGGGCTTGATACAATGATCCCTTACCCTGGCCCACAACCCCAGTTGCCTTAATCACCATGAATAATCCTTTCCTGTCTGCGATGTGGCAGCTGCTGCCCAGGCAACCCTGTCCTGGAGCACTGCTCACCGGCCAGACCTGCCTCCTCCTCTTGTGATGACAAGTGTTCTGAATGAGTTATTTCTTACGTGCTTTTATACTTTTATACCATTTCTGCTCATAAACACATCTGTAAATATGTGCAATTACTTACACATGGAGGCAGTGTAGCAAATCGCCCCTTATTGCACAATGTACTGTTTGCATCTCGCTCCTTTGCTAAATGCAAGCTCTGTCCCTTGTTAGCCACTAAGAGGAGGGGACCTGACCCTGGGTCAGTTTCTAAAGGGCAGCACCATGCCTGCAGCCCCTCACCTCACTGCCTCTGAGTCCATTCTTCATGCGAGTCCTCAGTGTCCTCCGTCAGGAGTCTGGTGGCGTGCCGGTGGTGACCCATGAAAGCAGGCCTAGGGGCTCTGAGGCCTGGGAGAAACAAAATTGTGGTCCCAAAAGTGAAGCACTTGAAAGAGCAGCCCTCACAGAGACTGGCCCACATGCCGCCCGCGGTTCCCTCCCGATTCCCGCGCTCTGTCTCCTGTGCGCAGCAGGATGTCCTGGTTTCTCTCCACGTTGGGGCAGTGTGCCTTCTCCCAGTCGCTTATGGCAGCCACCCATACCAGGAGAAGTAGGCGCGGATGTCCCTGAAGTTGTGGGGGGTCTGGGGGAGATGCGGCCTTCTGACCATATGCAGAAGCTGGCGGTACCGCCCCTCACCCCGCTGGGTCTGGGCTGCCCCCAAACCGCCTCCCTGTGCTTCACACTCCACGTCGCTCTATCCTCGCCTCTCCGCCCCCACAGGCCCTCGTCTAGGTCCATTTTCTGGCCACCCCTCACTCCCAGCTCCGACATGCCTGAGCAGGAGACGGCGCTGAGGCTGACTGCTTGGCCCACAGCCCTGCATTCTCGTGTGTGCGTGCGCGCTCACGGTGGGGTGTCCCAAGAGGCGACCTGTGGGACTAGTCCTAGGGATGCAAGGATGGGCCAGGGCAGGGACTCCAGCCAAGTCAGTGACCCCCCTTGCTCAAGTCAGCCACTGGGCTTTAAGCCAGCGACCTTTGGGCTCAACCAGCGACAATGGGGTCATGTTTATGATCCCACACTCAAGCTGGTGAGTTCGCGCTCAAGCCAGATGTACTTATTACATTTTCTTGTTGTTCAAGTGCTCTCTTGAGTTCCTCTATTCTACTCTCAAGTTTATTGAACATTGTTATGACTGTTTGTTTTGAATTTTTTATCTTTCCAATTACCTATCTCCATATAATTAGGATATTTCTCCTGAGTTTTTTTTTCTGTTTCTTCATTGGGGGTATATATTCTTCTGTCTCCCCATGTTGTTTGACTTTCTGTTCTTTTGAGTAGAATGAAGTATTCATCTCACCAAGTCTTGAAAAATTTGTCTTTGTTACATTGTATGTTGAACAATTTCAGCCTGCCGATTGTAGTTTGGGGATGTACAATACAGTGCCTGTCCAGTCACTTGGCCTGAGTGGGTTCTGATGGGGCTGCCTGGGGTGTGTGAGCCTCCTTGCCCTTTTAATCTGGGCAGGGCTGCCTGGTGTAGAAGCAGCTGTGTTGTGTGCTTTGTGTGTCCTCTTCTAATTATCTGTTGTTAGAGCAGGGTCTGCTCTGTGTATCTGATTGCTTTCTTGCATCTCACCCCCCATTAGATCTGTTCTAAAGTAACTAAATTCACGAATCCATGGGTGTTCATAGAGGCATGTAGTTTAAATAATTTTTTGAAAAGTTTTATTAAAGGAGAAAATTTATTAAATATGCCGGCCGCATATAGCTGACACAGGGCAACAGACCCAAATTGTGCAGCCCCCAAAAACAGTTCAGGGGCTGTTTATATACTCCTAATTATACTTGAGAGGGGAGAAAACCTGATATTATGGCTTAAGTTTATACTTTTATTTAGAGATACATACATTAATTACATGCTTTCAGGAGGGGAGTGGTGGTTTTCATGGGAACAAATACTTGCAAATGATCCATCAGTCCAAGAAAAGATTTAATTATTTTTTCCCTACACTTGGTTAGCTATTGAGTTTCCCCCCATAGGTATGGGGGAAGGTCAGGGAATCCAAGGCTCCTTCCTCTTTCTGCATTTACAACACAATGCCATCCTGGTCTTATGCTAATCACACAGCATAGAAATCATACTTACATGCCTAGCCCAAATTAATAAAATGTTCTTTAAATTTCCTAAAATATTAATATTAACTCTGTAGCTTTTGGCATTTTACAACAGATCCACCCTTTGTCCTGGTGGTAGCCTGGGTGCACACACAGCCTTAATTTGTTCATTCTTCACCTTCTTGGTGCTTGGCAGCCCTGTGCACATGCACAGCATTGCCCCCCTCACTCCACACTGGGCCACAAGGTTTTGCTAGCTTTGTGCTTTCTTTGGGTAGATCAGCCCAACCAGTGCAAGCAGCAGTGACCCCAATCTCTGCACTTTCTCTTATCAGGCAGTCCTGTGTGCAGACCATAGCCCATTTGCTGGCTCCCCATTTTCCAGGAAGGGTAATGCCAATAGTGACCCACTATCTCTGCACTTTCTCTGGGTCAAATAGTCCTGCAGCTGGTACCAGAGTGTTTTGCTAGCTCTGCACTCTTTCTAGGTTGGGGAGACCCACATGCACATGCAGTTCAGTGGGTGAAGTGTCGCCCTGCCATACCTACCTGCTGGGTTTGTATCTGGGAAGAGGAGTTCTCTTTATACAAGCTATTCTGCTCTCAGGATTCTGTTGTGTTTAGCTCCAGGAGGGGTGGCTGGGGATGTGCTTCAGCACCCTGCAGGTGGCCATGGACACTGGATGGAGCTCTCATCTTCTACCTACATGCTCTGGAGGTGTAAACAGTGGTGCTCACTGGTCCTGAGCTGTTCCTTCACCTCCTGCAGAGCTCTCATGGTTCCTCAGCCTTCTCTATGCTCTCTGTCTCTCTCTTGCTTGTTATCCAGAAGCTGTTTAATTGTTTCTTAGTTTTCTTTCAGAAGAAATTGTTCTAAGTAAGTGGTACATTGGATAGGTTTTAGGGAGGGTGTGTTATAAAGTACTTAATCCACAATTTTGCAGGTTTTTTCTTTTTTTATTATTTTTTTATTTTATTTATTCATTTTATAGAGGAGAGAGAGAGAGGAGAGACAGACAGGGGGGAGGAGCTGGAGGCATCAACTCCCATATGTGCCTTGACCAGGCAAGCCCAGGGTTTCGAACCGGCAACCTCAGCATTTCCAGGTTGATGCTTTATCCACTGTGCCACTACAGGTCAGGCAATTTTCAGGTTTTTGTAGAGACACCAAGTCCAGATACATTTTGAAGAGTTTTATTAAAGGAGAAAATTTTTTAAATATGTTGGCCACATATAGCTTACATGGGGCATCAGTCCCAAATTGTATGTGTCTATAATATTTTAGGGGCTGGTTATATACCCTTAAGTACACATGGACAAGTAAAAAGCCTAATATTATGATATAAGCTTTGTTTGCACCTGCACAGGTTTGAGAAAAGGATGAAGGAGGGATGGGACACAATTCATTAGTAAGTTTATAACATTCATCTATAGGGTTTATAAAAAGATATTTTGATATATTAAAATTTACAAGGCAACACAATGGTAAAAATGTTATTTTACATAGTAAAGGACATTTATATAATTTTTGTTGTTCATTTGTTATTTTTTTGTTTAGAGATATATATATATTAACTACATGATTTCAGGAGGGGAGAAGTAGTATTCATGGAGACAAATGCCTGTAAATGGCCCATTAATATAAGAAAAGGTTTATTTTAATTTTTTTTTTATTGTTGACCTGGCTAGGTATAATATTTACTCATTTCCCCATAGGGATGTGGGAAAGTCAGAGAATCCAAGTCTCCTTCCTTTTTGCATTTACAACATAAAGCCATCAGGCATCTTGGTTTTATGCTAATCACATAAGTACAGAGATTATTTACAAAGTCTCTCTGTATGCCTAGCCCAAATTAATGAAATGACTTTAAGCTTCCTAAAATATTAATATTACTTTTGTAGCTTTTGGTGTCTTAAAACAATTTCCACTGGTTTTATTTTCTAAGTCAAGTCTTTGACTTAATTTGTTGAAGAGCATAAGGCTGTTGTTTAGAAATATTATCTTATAACATGTAACTGATATTTAGCAGACAGCATTAATAGCAATATAATTTATTAAAGAAACAAATATTGATTATTTTTTATAGATTGTATGATTTTTTGTAATGTATATAAAACTATTGGTTTTTGTAATAATTTATTTTTAGTCAGAATTTTTAATTTTAAATTTTTTAACCTTTAGTGACAATTGAGTTGACTCTTTTTTTAACCTTAGTTTCCCTTTTCCCAAAGTCTGATTAAAAGGGAGTCCTTAGTGAGATTTTTTATACATTTATCATACTTAGACCAACCAGCATCCAGTTTGTGGTTGGAGTAAGGCATGCAACCTTACATTTCTACCTTAGCAGCAGTGGGATTGGTCAGGATCAAGCTGTGTGGACTCATCTACATGGGTGTCAGTCCTTGGATGATGTAGTTGATCTCCTGTTAATGCTGGAAGTGTCTCTTGGACAGTATTTTGAACAGTTTGCTTAATAACCTATAAATCCTGCAAGTTCTTAAGGGTTGGTTATGTTTTTTTTTACTATTTGCTTTATGTAATTTATTTGCCCTGATCCTTTGGGTACTTGAGAAAATGCCTTTCTTTTTTGTTTTTAAATTTTTTTCTAATTGGTTTTGAATAAACCAATGGCAATAAGGGTCCTAAAACTCCACTGGTTTTGGGTGGCATCTATTTATTTGAATTACTATGTTCCAATTTTGATGCAGACTGGAAGAATATACAATTAATAATAAAATTCAAATAGCTAGTGTTAACAAATATTATAACAAATGTTTTAATACAATAAAGTGACTAAAGTCTATTAGATTATTAAATAAAAATAAAATTTTAGTTAACATAACAGGATTTTTTTTACAGGGACAGAGAAAGAGAGAGAGTCAGAGAGAGGGATAGATAGGGACAGACAGGAACAGAGAGAGATGAGAAGCATCAATCATCAGTTTCTCGTTGCAACACCTTAGCTGTTTATTGATTGCTTTCTCATATGTGCCTTGACCATGGGCCTTCAGCAGACTGAGTGAACCCTTGCTCGAGCCAGCAACCTTGGGTCCAAGCTGGTGAGCTTTTTGCTCAAGCCAGATGAGCCCGTGCTCAAGCTGTGACCTCAGGGTCTCGAACCTGGGTCTTCTGCATCCCAGTCTGATGCTCTATTCACTGCACCAGCACCTGGTCAGGCAATATAACAGAATTTAAAATAAAATTTTTATAGTCATAAATGTTCTTAATATGTTAATGTAATTTTACTAAGTTTATGTTGACATTATTGTTGTTTTATATGATTTACAAATGTAATCTAATTTCTATTTTAGTCTGAGAAATGTCCTAAAGAGCAGGAGTTACACACATTCAGGAAAAGTCCACAAGACATTGGGGCATTGGAGTTGTGGTTACATTCTACACTTTAGAGTTAGAGTCTAAGTCCTAATGACCAATGTTTCTAGCTGAAATTAGGAGCAGGTTCCAGCCTAAAATAGGCATGGGGCATTGAGACAAGAGAAATAAAGGACACATTATACATTAAATAAAGCAACAAAAATCAGACTGTCATTACCCCCAGTAAAGAACTTCAAGGGATAAATAAAACTCAAATATTCAGGCAAGGCATAGTAAATGGCCTTCGTGTTTACAAGAAATGAGATTAGTTTTACCTGCTACTTGTAAGAAATACGTTAGGCCCATAAACTGTGTCGTAAGAT
The DNA here is from genome assembly GCF_036850995.1 of Saccopteryx leptura. Taxonomy (NCBI): domain Eukaryota; kingdom Metazoa; phylum Chordata; class Mammalia; order Chiroptera; family Emballonuridae; genus Saccopteryx; species Saccopteryx leptura. Next base: position 988,965 of record NW_027095699.1, read on the forward strand.
GAGGCCAACGGCCTTAGGCACTTTTTAGCTCTCAGTGGCAAGTCCCAGCAACCTGGGTAAAGCTCAGGTCACAGGAAGCTGGAAAAGGCTGGAAGAGACTGAACCCTCCCTCTGTGGAGCAAGGAGGCAGCTTACCTTCTTGTGTCCCTTTTCTTTTTCACAGCAAAGTTGTGTCCCCCAGTGGGGCCAAGAAGCTTGGCAGGCCTCAGCTCAATGACTTTTTCCCCACTCTTGAAGCAGGGCCCTGAGGGAATTCTATGAAGCCCCCAAGGGGCTCTGGAGCTTTTAAGGGTATATGCCAAGAGCTGGTATTTTTCTGATCTGTTTTGGGCTCTATTTGCCTTTTCTGTTTCTATCTTGTTCACTATAGACCTTAAAAGCTATGCTTAAAAGATTTTGCTGAGGGGCTTGAGAGCCCTTTTTTTGTTTATATAAATTCTTGGAAAAGACAAAAGCAGCATTATTAGGCTGATTAAATCAAGAAAAACAGGTTTTTGGTGTCTCCTTTAGTATTATAGAGTCTCTTCACTGCTGGATAACTCAGTTCATTAGTATTTAAAAGAAATTTTAACAAAAGTATGATAAAATAGATTTGTTATAGTTTTAGTATATGATATCTTTTTTTATATTGCATAGCATTGAACAGTATTGTTTTAAAATGATAATAAACTAAACATTATATAAAAAGACATTATTAATAATTTTTAATATTTAAACTAAGATTTCAATATTATAAGGCTGTGATGGTGAACCTTTTTATAACAACCACCCATTTTGCACTGCTGGTCAACCTGGTTTTTCCCGCCCAATAGTGGGCATTCCATCTTTCATGGTGGGTGGTAGTGGAGCAACCAAATGGCACAATGATTGGCCCACTATGAAAACTGGAATGCCCACTAGTGGGTGGGAGGGACCAGGTTGACCAGCACTGCAAAAGTAGGCAGTTTTTATAAACAGGTTCGCCATCACGGTTATAAGGCTATAAAACAATTTAAAAAAATTAACAAAAGGCCTTTGAAATAATATATATATATTTTAACATAGGTAATATTTTTTATATTTAAAGGATTTTTGGTACAAATTATCTAGTTGGCAAAGAGATATTAACTTTTTTTGACTTACAGTAATTTACACTATTAAGTCAATTATGAGGGGTGGGATGGATGCCTGAGGGGGAAGCAACTTTAAGAACTGTAAGCAGAGGCTGTTGCCTTTATTTATTTATTTATTTATTTATTTATTTATTTATTTATTTATTTTCAGTTTGTAGACAAGTTCCTTAGCAAGAAAATGGGGCTTCTCCCAAGCAGGAATTGAATCAATTCTCCACTTGTAAACTGTCTTGTTTTGAGCAGCTAAATATAATTTTCACAAAATTATTTTCCAATAGTGAGTTGTTTTAGACTATATAAAGTTTCTAGTTTTTTCCACAATTCCTTGAAAAATTTTTTTACAATATTTATAATGCAGTGGGTCTCCCTTATAAACTTCATGCCTTCTATGTAACTGAGAGGATTATAGAGGATTCAGCATCCCCTTCGCCTGTGGGAGAGTGCTGGAATTTTTTTTTTACACCAGTAGAGGTCAACAAGCCATTATCCCCAACCCATGAAGGGCTTATTTTTAATTTTATTTCCTATAATTCTATCATTTATGTTTTTATTATTCCTTCTGGAGTTTCAATTTAATTTAAGAAACTGCCAATTAACTAGCAAGGTCCACACGTATAGTTTGTTAATTTCTAAATTCTATTTGTTTTAAGATTTTTCTGAAGCAATGTTTTAATTTTTAATATTCCTACTTTATGTTTTCCAAATGGGAAAAACCTCTTTTGATCATTAGGTGGACATTTGAAACTAGTTTATATTCTATATACTTAGTTACCTCACCCTTTCCCTAGTGCCTTTCTCCATCGCTCCACACACAGAAGGCTGAATCTTAGCCTAACTATGCATCTGGAGGCGGCGGTGGGGCTCTCTTCTTGGTGCTTGGCTTTCTGCCTGCTGTTTGCCTTCTTCTTGGGTGCGCTGTGGTGGCAAGGGCAGGAGTATGACTAGTGGGGAGGGGTCTTGCCTATGTTCACCTCTCTGCTGTTGTTACCCCACTCCATCATTCCGCACACCAGCACCCACTCCATTGTTCCACACAAAGCGCCCCCACTCCATCATTCCACACACAGTGCCGCCACTCCATCATTCTGCCCACTGCATGTCCTCACTCAGCTTTTATTTATTCTCTCACCTAAATCGCTTTCTTGCCAGCCCTTTCTCTTAGAGGCTGGAGAAACACTTTCCTGGGCATATTCCTTATTGCAATACGCACATTGATTTCTTCTTAACTGAGTTCTCATTTATTTTCTTGATTTTTTTTCTGTCTTAGATATAAGTCTGGCCAGACTAGGAAGATGTATCACCCTTTCTGTATTGAACAAGCTTTAAGCCATTCTGGTGGATCTAATGTTAAATTTAGCCATTAATTAATGTATGGAAACTGATCGGGACAGCCTGGATTCCTAGTTATTATATTGCAGACTTCTTTTACTATTTGGTGATTAAAAGTCCCAGCTTTTGGTCATTTAACCCTGAAAGTTGGCCATTGTGATTCACAGAGAGTGCAAAACCGTCTCTTAGACCATTTAATTTCATACCCACAGTTGTCTTTATAAATTTCTTGAAAGTGCTTTAAAACACAACCTAATGGAATCTTCTGTGAATTGGCCCCTCTTCCCATATTTAATAGCCAAGATTACTGATTACAAAATTAAAACTACTTCAGAAATATTCAGAAATTAATGCACCAATAAAAACAAAAAGATAAGACAGATAAATAGTGCCCAGAATAAAAGGTGTTTGACTACAGAGATATTAATTATTACACAAGACAAGGTGAAGAAACCAAGAGAAGAGAATAATTTCTTTCAGAGGAGAAACCTAACAGGGCACCCTGAAGCTAATTTGAGAACAAAGAGAATAATAATTCACCACTTAAGATTGTTTTTAGTCAGAAGCTTTCAATTTTGACACAAAAGACCTAAACTATGCCTTAAAACAGACACATTTAGACAATAAACAAGGGAGTTATACACATATGCACAAGCACATTTTCATAGATGAGAGATGGGCTCCCCATCGTGGCCACTTAGGTGTTCACAGGCCATGACCCTGCAAGGACTTTAAACTTAAACCTGGAAAATTTTTATACAAAAATAAGGAGAACAAAGAAGAATGAGATTTTGAAAAATACAAAGGTGTCTTAACTCAGGTTTTTCTTTGAGAGCATACCATAACTAGCTGCCTCTGGAAGTTTGGGGTCTTTACTCTGTCCTTTTTAGTTATTTTTTCATACTACAACTAAATGCATCCAGAGAATCCTAATTAAGACCAATGGATTTTCTACTGATGTCTCGGTCTCTGGAAGGTCCACAACAGGGTTAGATTCAACTCAGTAATGCCAGGAAAGTGGCTTTACCTACATACTTCCGAAGTTATAACTCAGCAATGCAGACAATTTGTTTTACCTACAGATCTCTGGAGTTACAACTCAGTAAAAGCAACAGCTTTGCTTTTACCTACAAAATTCCAGAGGTACAACTCAGCAAAACAAAAGATTTATTTCACCTACAATTTTTCAGAGTTTTAGCTCACCAAAGCAGCTTTGAAGGCCCTACTTACATCACCAGAGTCACATCTCCAGAGTCACACCTCAGTGAAGCCGCCAAAGTACCTACATTCTAGTACCAAACAAATTTGACTAGTACCAGTTACAGACAGAAAAGCGAAAGCAATAGTTTAGAGGAAAGCCAGAAAATTCAGTAAAGTCAGAGAGTTGCTTTACCTACCTCCTTTATTTCTCTGCCGAATTGTCTAAATTGTTGAATTTGGAAACCAGGAGGAGTCTACCGGAGGACTGTTTGGACTCACAGGAAGACCAGGAGCTCTGAAAACATGTCAGGTGGCACGCCTCTCCTTGAGATTCAAGTGGGACTGGGCAGGCTCGTGGAGAGACCAGCCAATTCGTAGTGCCTCTACCAGGTGATGCGAAATACCATAGGCCCCACATTGGGCACCAAATGTTATAAAGTACCCAATCCACAATTCCGCGTGTTTTTGTAAAGACACCAAATCCAGATAAATTTTGAAGAGTTTTATTAAAGGAAGAAATTTCTTAAATATGTTGGCCGCATATAGCTTACATGGGGCAGCGGTCTCAATTCGTGTGTGTCTATAATATTTTAGGGGCTGGTTATATACCCTTAAGTATATATGGGCGGGAAAAAGCCTGACATGGTATAAGCTTTGTTATCACCTACACAGGTTTGAAAAAAGAATGAAGGGGAATGGGACACAATTCATTAGCAAGTTTAAAATTTACAAGGCAACAGTTACTTTACATACTAAAAGACATTTCTCTAATTTTAGTGTTCATTTGTTATTCCTTTGTTTAAAGATACATATATTAACTACATGCTTTCAGGAGGGGAGAGGTAGTTTCCATGGGGACAAATGCCTGTAAATGGCACATTAATAAAGAAAAGGTTTTTAAATTTTTTTTTCTTTCTGCACCTGGCTAGCTATTTAATCATTTCCCCATAAGTGTGTGAAAAGGTCAGATAATCCAAGTCTTTTTCCCCTTTGCATTTACAACACAATGCTATTGGCCATCTTGATTTTATGCTAATCACATAAGTACAAAGATTATTTACAAAATCTCTCTGTATACCTAGCCCAAATTAATGAAATCTGTTTTTTTTGTTTTGTTTTTTTGTATTTTTCTGAAGTTGGAAATGGGGAGGCAGTCAGACAGACTCCCGCATGCACCTGACCATGATCCACCTGGCATGCCCACCAGGGGGCAATGCTCTGCACATCTGGGTGTTGCTCTGTTGCAACCAGAGCCATTCTAGCGCCTGAGGCAGAGGCCATAGAGCCATCCTCAGCACCTGGGCCAACTTTGCTCCAATGGAGCCTTGGCTGCAGGAGGGGAAGAGAGAGACAGAGAGGAAGGAGAGAGGGAGGGGTGGAGAAGCAGATGGGCACTTCTCCTGTGTGCCCTGGCCGGGAATCAAACCCGGGACTCCTGCACACCAGGGCTGATGCTCTACCACTGAGCCAACCGGCCAGGGCCATGAAATGTTTTTTAAACTTCCTAAAACACTAATATTAATTTTGTAGCTTTTGGTGAAAGCTTTTGTACAACAGGCGGAAGCTCAGTGTCCACAAATACCATCATCTTGGACCCACTGGAGAGTTCTTAAATAAAGTCTGATATTGGCTGCAGCAACAGGCTTCTGCTCTGATACGCTCTTATTTTCCATATTCAAATGTCTATACAGTTTTTGAGACATTGGTTTTTCTCTGACTTTAATTAGTTGTTGGATTCAGGAGGAGTAGTTTATTTTCACCTTTTTAGCTTTTTTCGTTGTAAAGTACTCAATTCACAATTCTGCGGGTTTTCATAGAGACACCAAGTCTAGAAAAATTTTGAAGAGTTTTATTAAAGGAGGAAATTTATTAAATATGTCAGCCACATATAGCTTACAGAGGGCAGCAGACCCAAATCATGTGCATCTATAATATTATAGGTGCTGGTTATATACACTTAATTATACATGGGTGGGGAAAAATACTGACATCACGGCATAAGCTTATAACCTTTGTTTTCTCCTATACAGGTTTGGGAAAAGGATGAGGGAGGGAATGGGACACAATTCATTAACAAGTTTATAACATCTGTGTCTATAGGATTCAAAATTCATGCTTCTACACATTAAAACTTACAAGGCAACACAATGGTAAAAATGTCACCTTACGGCCCTGGCCGGTTGGCTCAGTGGTAGAGCATTGGCCTGGCGTGCAGAAGTCCCGGGTTCGATTCCCGGCCAGGGCACACAGGAGAAGTGCCTATTTGCTTCTCCACCCCTCCCCCTCTCCTTCCTCTCTGTCTCTCTCTTCCCCTCCCTCAGCTGAGGCTCCATTGGAGCAAAGATGGCCCAGGCACTGAGGATGGCTCTGTGGCCTCTGCCTCAGGTGCTAGAGTGGCTCTGGTCACAACAGAGTGACGCCCCAGAGGGGCAGAGCATCGCCCCCTGGTGGGCAGAGCGTCGCCCCTGGTGGGCATGCCAGGTGGATCCCGGTCGGGCGCATGCGGGAGTCTGTCTGACTGTCTCTCCCAGTTTCCAGCTTCAGAAAAATACAAAAAAAAGTAACTTTACATATTAAAAGACATTCCTATATTTTCTAGTGTTCATTTGCTATTCCTTTGTCTAAAGATACATACATTAACTACACACTTTTCAGGAGGGGAGAGGTAGTTTCCATGGGGACAAATGCCTGTAAATGGTTCATTAATATAAGGTTTATTTTAATTTTTTTCTTACTACGCCTGGATAGCTATTCACTTGCTTACTTATAGGTGTGAGGGGAGGTCAGAGAATTCAAATTTCCTCCCCTCTGCATTTATAATAATATGCTATTTGTCATCCCAGTATGATGCTAATCACACAAGTACAAGGATCATTTACAAAATCTCTCTGCATGCATAGCCCAAATTAATAAAATATTCTTTAAGCTCCTTAAAATATTAATATTAATTCTGTAGCTTTTGGTACCTTACAACAATCCCTACTGTTTTTATTTCCTAAATCAAATCATTTACTTAATTTACTGAAGAGCATGAAGCTATTGTGTAGAAGATATTAACTTATAACATATAATAGATACTTAAGAAACAGCAATACAGTTCACTAAAGAAACAAATATTACTGATTGATTTTCTAAAAATTGTACAAATCTTTTGCAACTTACATAAAATTAATTGGCTTTTATAACAATTTACTTTTCATCAGAACTCTTTAACATTTAGTGCCAATTAAGTTGACTTTTTTTTACCCTAGTTTCCCTTTTCCCAAAGTCTAATTAAAAGAAAGTCCTTAGTAAGTTTCTTCATGCATTTGCCATACGTAAACCAACCAGCATTTGGTTTGTGGTTGAAGTAGAGCATGCCATCCTTGTACCTTAGCAACAGTGGGAGTGGTCAGGATCATAGTGTGTGGGCCCATCCTCGTGAAAGTCAGTCCTTGAGTGATGAACTTGATCTCCTGGTAATTCTGGAAGCACCTCTTGAACAGCCTTTTGAACAGTTTGCTGAGTAACCTGTAAATCCTGCAAATAGTTAGGGAAAGAGTGGTTACATTTCTTTTACTATTTGATTCATGCATTTTATTTGCCCTGAACCTTTGGGTACCTGTGGGCACAATGTAACTTCAAATTAGTTCCTAATTTATATTTGGTTTCTTTTCTACTAGCTTTGAGACTGTAGACACAAATGCAGGTCTAATATTAGAATGGGCAAGCTAAATCTGAAAGAACTATATATAGCAATTTCTAACAATTGTCAATTATTTTATTAAAATGTATTTCTAAATATTTACCTGGGAAAATTCATTTTCTGTTGGTAAAATCTTTTTCTAATTGGTTTTGAATAAACCTTTGTCAATAAGAATCCCAAGACCCTACTGGTTTTGGGTTGCATCTTTCTATCTATTTGAATTTCTATGTCCAGATTTTGAGGCAGACTGAAAAAATATAAAATAAACAATAAAATTTAATTAGGTAATGTTAATAAATATATAACAAGCATCTTAATGCAATAAAATGACTAAAGCCTATTAGATTATTAAACAAAACAAAGTTCTAATTAATATAACAGGATCCAAAATAAAATTGTTACAGTCACAAATGTTCTTAACATGTTAATGTAATTTCACTGAATCTATGTTGACACCATTGCTGCTTTGTATTATTTACAAGTGAACCTAATTTATATTTCAGTCTGAGAAATGTCTTAAATAGCATGAGTCATACATATTCAGGAAAAGTATGCAAGGCACTGGAACTGTGGTCACATTTCTACACTTTGCAGCTAGAGACTAAGCCCTAATAATTAGTATTTCTAGCTGAAATTAGGAGCAGGTCCCAGCCTACAATAGGCATGAGGCATTGAGAAAAGAGGAATAAAGAAGACACTATACATAAACAAAGTGACAGAAATTAGACTGTTAATACCCACAGTAGATGTCTTCAAGGGATAAAACAACTATTCAAGCTAGTCATAATAAATGGCCCTTGTGTTTACAAGAAATGAGATCAGTTTTACCTGCTACTTGGAAGAAATACCTTATGCTCATAAACGGTGTTGTGAGATGGGGACAATAGCCTTGGGCACCTTTTAGCCTTTAATGGTAAGTCCGAGTAGGCTGGGCAAGGTCAGGTCACAGGTAGCTGGATTAGGGTTGGAAGAGACTGAACCCTCCCACCATGGAGCAATGGGGCAGCATACCTTCTCATGTCCCTTTTTCTCTCAGCAGAGGTATATATCGTGGTGGGGATGAGAAGCTTGGCAGGCCTCAGCTCAATGACCTTTCTTTCCACTTTTGAAGCAGGGCCCTGATAAAATCCTATGAAGCCCCCTTTTTAGCATTGAAGCCTTTAAGGGTATATGCCAGAAGCTGGTATTTTCCCGATCTCTTTTGGGCTCCACTTGCCTTTTCTGTCTCCTTTATTGGTCATTATAGACCTTAAAAGCCATGCTCAGAAGATCTCGTTGAGGGAATTGAGGGCCCTTTTCTGTCTATATAAACTTTTGGAAAAAGACAAAAGCAGGGTTACTAGCTGGATGAAATCAGGAGAAACAGCTTTTGGTATCTCCTTTAGGATTCCAGAGTCTCTTTGCTGCTGAATAACTCAGTAAATTAGCATTCAAAAGAATTTTCAAACAAAGAGCATGATAAAATAGATTCACTGGAGTTCCAGGATATGACTACTTTCCTTATATAACTTAACATTGAACAATATTGTTGCAAAATGATAATAAACTAAATATTACATAAAAAGACATTATTAACAACTTCTAATATTTAAACTAAGATTTTAGTATCACAAGGCTATAAAACAGCAAATAAAAATTAGAAAAGGCCTTTGAAATAACATATACTTTTAACATGGAAATACTTTAAAAAAAATAGTGGGGGAACAATAAGTCACCACTCATAACCTAGCGGTTGGAAAACCTATTAGTTAATAAAGCCAATTATTAACAGTACAATAGCTAAATTTTCTTTTAAGAGCCATGTTTTAAATTAGAATGATATATGTAGGCACCTTCCCTATTGAGGCAGCGCCCACACTTGGCTCTTCATTTGAGAGCTATACCTAAGAGGACTAAAAGTTCTATGTGGCCTGCAAGCTCTTTGCGAATGGCAGTTTGCCAAACAGGGTTATTAGGAGAGGAGGAAAGGAAGAGGCATCCGACATGCCTGCTTCTCTGTGCACAACCCGAGGGCTGTCTGAACCCAAGCCTGGCCAAGCGCAGGATGGCAGCAGCGGCAAGGCTCCGGGCTCATTTCCAAAGTGGCACCCATCTTTCTCAGGGCTCCTGTTCCCTTCTCTCTCACCTCCGGATTAGGGACACAATTTCCATGTGAGATGTGGCGTGGATGGGCGGGCGTTTGGAACCAACATTTCTAAAAACCAAGCCAACTTTCATTTCCTCCCCCGAGCAGTGGTTTTCCTTTATTTCTTACCAAAAAAGCAGCAATTTAAAATACAATTTTTATAAATTTACCTTTCTAACAGTGGGCTGCTTTAGCCTATATGAGTTTTCCAATTTTTTTCTCAATTCCCTAAAAATTCTTTTTATAATTTTTACTATTTTGGCTAATGCAAAGGGTCTCCGTTATGAACTGCATGCCTCTACATAGCTGAGAGACTTGGAGAGACTTTAAAATCTCCTTGGCCCTGCGGGAGAGTGTTGAAATTTTTCTATAATTTTTTACCCCAGTGGAGGGCAACAAGCTACAATCCCAACCTACAGAGGGGTTATTTCTAATAATTTAATTTCCTATAATTGTATTACTCATGATTGTATTACTTCTTTTGGAGCTGCAATTTAATTTCAGAAACTGCCAATTAACTAGCAAGGTTCACACCTATGGTTTAACTTCTAAATGCTTTTTCTCTCCTTTAACATTTTCAAAAGCAAAGTTTTAATTTTTAATACTATTCCTACCCTGTTTTTTTCAAATGGGAAAAACCTCTTTTGGTTTGTAGGTGGATATTTGAAACTAGTCTCACTTCTATATTTTTAGTCACCTTACCCTTACTTTATTGCCTTTCCCCGTCACTCTGCACAGAGCAAGCTGAACCCTAGCCTAACCATGCATTTGGAGGCAGTGGTGGGGCTCACCTTCTGCCTGGGTGCACTGTGGTGGTGAGGGCAGGAGCGCAGCTAGGAAAAGGCATGTCCACGTTTGCCTCTCCAGAGCCTCGGCCCAACTCCATTGTTCTGCACACCGCGTGTCCCTGCTTGGGTTTTCTATTCCTCAAACTGCCTATTTGCTAGTCTTTCAGCTCTAGAGTCTGGATAAACATTTTCAATTTGTGGACTTCTCTTTTTTTCTTCCCCGTGGCTGCTTGTAATATGGGACATTTATTTTTCCAATGGTCCTCTTCCTTACAATAAGCGCACTGATTCTTTTCTTGCTGAGTCCTATTTTTTTCTCAATATTTTCTTCTCTATTTTTCTCCTTTGGTGATCCATCACCCTTGAAAAGTTTGTTGAAGTGCTGCTACTATTCCCTTAGTTATTCTTTTATCCTGTTTCAAACTCAAATCTGGCCTGACTAGGAAGACGTGGCACCCTCTTTGTATGGAGCAAGGTTTTAACCATTCAGGTGAATTTATTTTAAAATTTAGCCATTGATCAATATATGGAAACTAATCAAGACAGCCTGGATTCCCAGTTACTATATTTCAGACTGCCCTTATTATCTGGGAATTAAAGGTTCCAATTAGTAGCCACTCAACCTTGAAACTAGGCCATTCTGATTCACAGAGAGTGCAAAGACTTTTTTTGGACCATTTAATTTTATATTCATGGTTGTCTTCATAAGCTTCTTGAAAGTGTTTTCAAAGACAATCTAACAGGGTCTTTTGTAAAGTGGACCCTCCTCCCTTATTTAATTGGTGGCCAAGGCCACCAATTACAGAATTAAAACTAGTTCAGAAGAATCCAGAAATAAGTGCACCAGTAAAGCAAGAAAGGTAAGACAGATAATTAACAAGCACCCAGAATAAATGGTGTTTGACTATAGAGGTATTAATTATTACACAAGACAAGGGGAAGAAGCCAACAGAAGAGAATTATTTCCTTCAGAGGAGAAAGCTAACAGGGTGCTCTGAAGCTCATTTGAGAACAAAAAGAGAACAACAATTTCCCACTTAAGATTGCTTTTTTGTCAGAAGCTTCCAATTTTGACACAAAAGACTTAAGCCAGGCCTTAAAACATATACATTTAGACATTAAACAAAAGACTTACACACACACACACTCACTCACATGAGTGCACCTTCATAAACAAGAGAAGGGCTCCCCATCGTGGCCTCTCATGTGTACACAGGCTGCATCCCTGCAAGGACTTTAGACTTAAACTCAGGAATTTTAGACAAAAGTAAGAAAAAGAAATACTGAGATCTCAACAAACACAGAGAAGTCTCTGGAAGTTTGGGGCAAGATTAATCCAGGTTAGCTCAGCCTCCACTTATTCAGTGCAATGCGAGACTGACTAATCCCAGATGGACTCAACCTCCACCATGTCCTCCTAGAGATAGAAATAATTGTCCACACTTCTGGAATTTAACTGAGAGACCTACTAGATACCTCCAGAAGTCCTGGGCCAGATGAAGTTCCTACTAATACCTCTCTTAGAGAAACTGATGTCTCTGAAGGCCCGCTGCAGAACTGGTGGACCTGATCTACTTGGTTCTCATTAATGTCCATCTAAAGTACCAGCAGATATCCCCAAGAGCCTGAAGCAGGAACCAATCCCCTACAATCATCCCTCCAAATTATAACTAGATGTTCCCCAGCAAAACCCAAAGCAGGACCACTAAAACTCCCCACTGACATCTTGCTCTTGGAGAGTATACTGCAAACATATGACCATGTATAATTTATTTTCTCATACCCCAAAACAGAAAAAAATATAGACTAGTTACAAACAGCAAAGTAACTTTGAAGGCCCTACCTTCTCCACTGGAGTTCCACATCTTCGAAGTCACAATTCAGCAAAGCCTCAAATCCACTCTACCTACTTCTAGTCCAAAACAAAAAAGCAAAAGCAAGAGTTCATAGAAAAACCAGAAAATTCAGTAAAGCAAAAAGAGTTTCTTTACCTACTTCCTCAAGTTCTCTGCCAAATTATCCAAATTGTTGAATTTGGGAACCAAGAGGCATCTACAGTAAAACTGTCCAGACCCCACAGGAAGACCGGGAGCCCTGAAAACACTTCAGGTGGCACCTCTGTTCGAGATTCCAGCAGTACCGGGCAGCCTCCTGGAAAGACCAGCTGATTCAAGGTGCCTCTACCAGGTGATGTGAAACAGCATTGGCCTTGCATGGGAGCCAAATGTTATAAAGTACCCAGTCCACAATTCCGCGGGTTTTCATAGAGACACCACATCCAGATAAATTTTGAAGAGTTTTATTAAAGGAGAAAATTTCTTAAATATGTCGTCGGCCACATATAGCTTACATGGGGCAGCAGTCCCAAATTGTGAGCGTCTATAATATTATAGGGGCTGGTTATATATCCTTAATTATACATGGGCAGGGGAAAAGCCTGACATTTTGGCATAATCTTACAACCTTTGTTTTCTCCTATACAGGTTTGGGAAAAGGATGAGGGAGGGAATGGGACACAATTCATTAGTAAGTTTATAACATCTGTCTATAGGATCATAAAAAGACGCTTCTATACATTAAAACTTACAAGGCAACACAATGGTAAAAATGTCACTTTACATATTAAAAGCATCCCTATATTTTCTAGTATTCATTTGCTATTTTTTTTGTTTAAAGATATATACAAATATATCTAGGAAAAATGCGCAAAAATAACTTTATTATCAGCATCCTCTCATTGATCAAAGAAAAAAAAACTGCCACAGTGAGTTTTCAAAAAAAAAAAAACAAACAAACAAACAAACAAAAAAAACAGAAAAAAACCTCCACGGTGTGTTTTCCAAGTATACTGTAGTGTTAAAAGCAGTCATGCAAACACAAACATATCTGCACAGGTTAAACATTTACAGTGAACTCAGCTCCAGAAAATAAGAACTACTAACAGATTAATTCATGTGAATCCTTTGCAGATAGCATATAAAACTATTCATAATATGGACAGTATGGAGATAGACTGTCTTTTCTCTCTAAATCCTCATGACAAGCACAGAGTAAGTACTCAACAAATATTTGTTCACTAATATTTATTTTTACACTCATTCATCCCATAAACATTTACTGTGCTTGTATTATATACCAGGCACTGTGCTCAACACTGGTTGTGTATAATGCATGAGAAAGACTTGGTATCTGTCTTTATAAATACTCCTCTGTCATGGGGTAGACAGAAGGGAAGGGAAAATATACATAAATAAAATATTTGAAAGTTGGGATAAGCACTAAAACAAAGAACAGAAGTGAGTAGCTACTTTAGCTCAAGCAGTCAAGGAGGTCCTCTGAAAGTGTCATTTAAACTAAGGCTATGTACCTTTAAGAAGACCACCATAATGCTAAAGAATCCAAGAAGGCTGAGCCCAGTTTTAAGTTAGAAATGTTTTGAGGGAGTCACAGAAGAAGACATACAAATGACCATTTCAGTATTTTTCATGTCCAAAACACTCAACCCCATTAAACATCAAATATACATAAATGAAAACAAAATATGCCTTTTATTTATCAAATATAAACATTTTTAAAATAATGCTCAATGTTGGCAATAATGAAGTATATTGCTCTAAGAAAGTAAACAGGTGAGCACACATATATATGCACACACACCATACACAGATGAACACATATGTACATAAAAATACAATCTATATGTATATACATACATAAACACATATAAAATTATGTATATACACACGTGTACATAAAGCACCACATACCACACACATAGGTGTGTGTGTGTATACATGTGCATGTGTACCACACACACAGTAGTATACACAATTTTACTGTTTTTTTTCCCCAAGCTTTCTCATCTTAGGAAATGCCAACACCACCCAATCAGGCCATCAAACCAGAATGCAAAGAATCATGCCTGATTTCTCCTTCACTCACGTCTCCATCCAATCCACCAATAATTCCTGTCAGTTTTGCTTCCAAATATCTCTAATCCAGCCATTGTTTTCCATTTCCACCACCATTACCCTAGTGCAAACAAAACTCTTCTCTTGCCTAGATTTTTGCAGTAGCCTCCTGACTGGCTTCCACACGACCTGTGTTGGCCGCTTCCAAGCCATTCTCCCTACAACAAACTCAGCTCATGTCATATCCTGCTTAATGCCTCTCAGAGGTTCCCACTGTCCTGAGACCACACTCCAACACCCTGACCACAGCTCCAGCTCCTACACCTTTCTCTCAGACATGATCTGCTGCCATTCCCTCGTATCTCACATCTAAAGGCTAATCTTCATCCCATGATTATACCGTTCTTTCCTGAGTTGAAGACTAGGCTTGTGTGTCTGTCTGTGCCAGGATCTCCTTTCCCCACTATTCTCACTGCCTCATATTCATGTTCTTTAGACCTTAAGTGACACTTTCAGAAGATTTCCTTGACTGCTTGAGCTAAAGGAGCTGCCCATTTCTGTTCTGTGTTTTAGTGCTTATCACAACTTATAATTATTTTATTTATGTATATTTTTCCTTCCCTTCTGTCTACTCCATGATAATGTAGTATTCATAAAGACAGAAACTGAATCTGTGTTGTTCACTATAGGCAACCAGTTTCAAGCACAGTGCCCGGCACATAATAGAAGTACAATAAGTGCATATTGGATGAGTGAATAAATACTCATTTATATACATATACATGATGAATACATGAATTTACCAAAACTTCCAAACTGCCTGTTTTGCAGTTCTGCTTGTCTATCTGACTCCACCCTTACTTACTGGACTATCGCCCCTGAAACAGAAAAGTTCTAGGAAGCTGGTCAGCTGCCCCGAGGAGAAGCATTCTGAGAAGCGTTCCAAGAAGCCAATATCGTAAAACCACAGTGGGAGCATACAAAGAACTTGCTGACTCAACGCACACTTGCTCAAAGCTCTCCTTAACCCTATAAAAAAATTGCCTCAGAATCTGTTTGGGTGCCCTTCTCCTGGAGAAGTGCCCTGGCAGGTCTTTCTCTTCTATAAAGCCTGTACACCTGGTGTTCGAGTGCCACCTCATTCTTACAATACAGATATACACAAATAACAGACACACATGGACACAGAGAGATATGCTCATGTGTAATTCACATCTATGCACACAGATGTACACACACCCAATCTACCTGGTACATATAGAGAATATAATAAGTAAATGGAGAATATGGGAAGAAAATGCCACAATATTAATAGAGAATATCTCTGTATGGAAAATACATTGTTTTTTATTTCTATAATTTTTTCTAGTGTTTCTGTAATAAGAATACATTTTTATAATAAAAAACTTGTTGCCTGACCTGTGGTGGCGCAGTGGATAAAGCGTCGACCTGGAAATTCTGAGGTTGCCGGTTCAAAACCCTGGGCTTGCCTGGTCAAGGCATATATGGGAGTTGATGCTTCCTGCTCCTCCCCACTTTCTCTCTCTCTCTCTCTCTCTCTCTCTCTCTCTCTCTCTTTCTCTGTCCCCTCTAAAATGAATAAATAAATTTCAAAAAAAAAGTCAGTGTTTTTTTTTTTTTAAAAAAAAACTTGTTAAAATTACATACTTATCAAATCAAAGCACATCATATTTTATAATAAATTAAAGATATTTAAATTTTAAAAAGTTAAAAAGACAGAAGTAAAAATAGAAGAATGGGAAGTCATTGAGTGCAGGGAAATGAGTTCCTAGCACAGTGCCTGGTATATGATGGGCACTTTCAAAGGCTTTATGAGAGCATGGCAGGAAGAAAAGAAGAAAGGCAAGATGAAAAGAATGTTGATAGAGAAATCCAGGGAGGGAAAGAGGAGGAGAGAGGAAGAAAAAAAAGAAAAACAAATCATAGCTAGAGAAAAAAATGGGAAAGAAAAAAGAGAGATTCATCACAATCATACATATTCACATTCTTTGAGATCCCAAGTTTATAATAAAAGTTCTCCACATTTACCAAGCATTAGAAAAATATTTTAGAGCATTGACGAGTACATGAAAACTACTGGCTCCACAATGTTAAATTTCTTGGACTCCTAAACTTCCTGGATTTGATAAATGTAATCAAGGGATGACTCGAACAAAAATGTGCCTCTCTTTGTCCACCTGCAGGTCTACCTGTAGAATGGTAGCAAACGTCACAAATTGGCACTGTCATTCATGCAAGTCAGTGATTATGTAATGAACAGAATATTGGAGCTAGAGGAGAGTTTAGGCACCATGGAGTGATTTGATCCCTTTATTTTACAAATAGGGGAACAGGACACCAAGAGATAAAAAGCAACTAATGCAAGACTTCTGGTTTCAGGTCCTACAAGTAAGAAGCTTGGCAGTTATCATGTCCATCCTCACACAAGAAAAAAGCTAAAGAAGGTGAAAATAAACTACTCCTACTGGATCCAACAAAGAATTGAAGTCAGAGGAAAAACCAATGTCTCAAAAATTGTATAGACAGTCGAATATTGGAAATAAGAGCATATCAGAGCAGAAGCCTATTGCTGCAGCCAAAATCAAACTTTATTTAAGAACTTTCCAGTGGGTCCAACATAATGGCATATGTGGATGCTGGGCTTGCACCATCCCAAAAACCCATCCTATGTATCCCTTTACTTAGAACAATTTCTCCTAAAAGACAACTGAGAAACAATTAAACAGCTTCAGCACAACAAGCTGGGGAGAGAGAGAGAGAGAGAGAGAGAGAGAGAGCATAGAGAAGGCTGAGGAAGGATGAGAGCTCTGCAGGAGGGGAAGGAAGAGCTCAGGACCAAAGAGACCAGTGAGTGCCACTGTGTACACCTCCTGGGCATGTGCATAAAAGATGGGAGCTCCATGCAGGAGCTATGGCTACCCGCAGGGTGCTGCAGCACATCCCCAGCCAACCCTCCTGGAAATAAATACAACAGAATCATGAGGGCAGCATAGCTTGTGTAAAGAGAGCTCCTCTTCCCAGATATCGACCCAGCAGGAAGGTATGGCAGGGCAACACTTTGCCCACTGAGCTGCCTGTGCATGTGGGGCTCCCCCACCTAGAGAGAGTGCAGAGATAGAAAAACACTCCTGTACCAGCTGCAGGACTATTCGACCCAGAGAAAGAGCAGAATTAGTGGGTCACTACTGGCATTACTGTAAGGTCGGTGGATAATGGGGGATGGTCACTTGGGGAACTCAGACCCCAAGTGACCCGAACTTTGGCTAGGATCACTCACAGCCAAGCACACCAAGGGAGGCTTCACAGGAACCCTTTGGAAAAAAGCAACTGTCTGCCAGCCAGTGAGATTTTACCACGTCATATTAGCTCAACTTTCCCTAGAGGGACCCCTTTAAATATCTCCCACGTGGTTTAATCCCTCCAACTTCCCTGGCCTCCATCTTACCTCGGGGCCAGGGAACTTTGCCGGGTGGATGCACGCTCTATACTCAATAAAACCTTTTGTTATTCCACACTTTGTGGCTCTGAGCCTTCTTCCTTCCTTCTCGTTGGGGAAAAATACCTTACATTTTGGTGCCGAAAACCTGGAAGGAGTTAGAAGTCCACAAGGACCTCTCCTCTTCCTCATCCCCTGTAAGAAAGAGCCAGGATCTCTAACCTTCCACCCACTTCGGTGCACATTGCGGTAAGTCCCCTGCCTCCAGCTTTCCTCTCAGTTCTTTCCTCTGAGACTCCCTGTCTGAAACTGTAGCCACATCAGGGAAGTCTTTTCTGTCTGTCCAAGTGCATGTGCTGTGGAGAACTCCCCAAGCACATCCACTTTACCTTTTCCATTCGTGGCCGGACCTTGAGTTTTTAGGAGGCTAATACTCAAATCTGACCACTCCAGGACTGAGGGCAGCTGTGGGGGCACAGAAATCTGCTTCCCTGAAGAAGAAGAAACTGTTCTTCTCTGCTGTGGCCAGGCCACAGAACCCACTGAATTAGCCTCCTGAAGGGACTTTCAGTGTTAACACCCTCACCAATTTAACTATCGCCAAAAAAGCTGGGAACTGATTGGAGATCTCTTACATACATGGCTTCTAATTATTTGCACACCCATCCTTAATCTTTGTGCTGCCTTTCCCATCACACAGGCATTTTTCTGGCCAGAGAAACCTCCCCTAAAACCTCCATTCCTGATCTTTCCTTCTCCTCAGACTCTCAACCCTCTCTCCCTCCTGTCTGACCCCCGGGGGCATCCCTCTCTCAGGACTTTTCTCTGGTCTCTCTGCAGACCTCTTTTGTGCTCGGGTCTTTTCCCTCTAAGAGCCCCCTCCCCTCCCTTCACAAAAACCTGTTTCTTATCCACCACTACCATCTCTTTCTCCTCCCCTGCTGGCCAGGGGTCCCCTCCCTTCACTGTGTTCTTAAGTCCCTCCTCTGTCAGGCCTTTCTCAGCCTGGCATTGGCTCTTACACTGGTTTTCAGGATGTCCAACCCCAATTTTCTTGCAGAAAGTTCTGGCCCTGTCCTGCCTTTGGCTCCAGTGTTTCCTGCAGGATCTGGGTGCTGGGCTCCACACTAGCCCTCCTCCTTTTATTCTCAATCCCCTGAACCCCTATCCAGAACCTGTGAACATGGCATTTAAAGTTTTTAATGGTCCCAACCAGTATAAACAGGCCAAGGCTGTTTGCCAGGCCCGCATGCAGCAGAAGGTAATGCTCTAAACCCCGACTCTTGTGGCAATCCTGAGACCAGAAGAGCCACCAGCAGCTTACTTTAATTGTGGCAAGCAGGATCATTGGTCCTGGCAGGGCCCCTGCCCGCTGCTGCCCACTGAGCCCTGCCCTTGACTGCAAGCAGCCCGGTAACTGGTGGAGTGATTGCCCCTTTGGGCAACAGGTTTTTCCTCAGCACCTCTACATGAAGGACAAGCTGCCCAAATGGGAAGGCCAATCAGTTAGGTGGGTGTATCGCTCAAACTCCTAGGACATGGCCTGGACTTGGAGAACACAGGGTATGCTGCAACAAGTGGGTAAGTCCATCTCATTTCTTGTGGACACAGGGGCTACCTTCTGTTTTGCCATCACACTCTGGACCTCTAGGTCCCTCACAGGTCTCGGTTATGGGAATGGATGGGACCCTCTTCCTTTCCCTTTTTATGCCACTCCTGACATGCAGTTTTGCCTCATTTGCCTCTTTACAGGACCACTGGCAGTCAGAACCACTGGACTCCATACATCTCCAGCTCACCAAAAGGCTGGACCCTACAAATCCCCCTATTACTCCTCTTTTTAAATCCTTACAGGACCACATTCGCAAAGTTTCTCAACTCACGGCCACACAGATGTTCCTCCTGACACCCCTCCAAGCCACCACTTTCTGATCTCCCTCTCCCCACGATGTCCCTATTCAGCAGGAAGTAGCCAGATGAATAAACGGTGCCCCTTTTTCTATTTAACACAAAAGGTCAGAATGTAAGGTCGGAGGATAATGGGGAATGATAACTTGGGGAACTCAGACCCGCAAACTTTGGCTGGGACTGCCCACAGCCAAGCATGCCAAGAGAGGCTTCGAAAGAACCCTTTGGAAAAAAGCGACCATCTGACAGCCAGTGAGATTTCACCACATCATATTAGCTCAACTTCCCTAGAGGGACCCCTTTAAATATTTCCCACGCGGTTTAATCCCTGCAACTTCCCTGGTCTCCATCTTACCTCAGGGCCAGGGAACCTTGCCGGGCAGGATGCACGCTCTGTACTCAATAAAACCTTTTGTTATTCCACACTTTGCAGCTCCAAGCCCCTCTTCCTTCCTTCTCGGTGGGGAAAAATACCTTACAATTACCCCTCCTGGAAAATGGGGAGCCAGCAAATGGGCTATGGTCTGCACACAGGACTGCATGATCAGAGAAAGTGCAGAGAATGGGGTGCTGCTGCTCACACTGGTTGGGCTGCTCTACTCAAAGAAAGCACAAAGCTAGCAAAACCTTGCTGCCCAGTGTGGAGTGAGGGAGGCCGCATCCACCCACAGGAGAAGGCTGCGCACCAGGGTTGTAGAGCTCCATCTGTGCGCAGAGGGAGACTCGAGGTCAGCATGAGTCAGCAGGCAAAGTGTAGAACAAGCCATTCTCAAAGAGACAGATCTGTGGGCTCCTTCCCATGAATTCCCTAGAGTGGTCAGCTTCCCTGAGACAGGGGACAATGGTGGCAACAGGGTCTGCAGTCAGTGGTGCCAGGAGGTCTGCATGACACAGGAGAAGACTAGTGTTTTATAGAAACAGCGGCAGTGCTACAACATGACAATGCTGAGAAAGGTTGACAACGATGGCTGCACAGAGTGCGGAGGGCCTCAGGGCTGCAGAACGCGATCTTCAGGCATTACTACATGGCTCACCTCACAAGCATCTGACCACTCAGAAGATACAGATTCCTGACTGTAAGGACATGAGTCCATCTAAGATGAAACATCCTGAGAACTGTAACGGACCAAGGACAGGGCATTCCTGCAAGACCACCTTCCATCCAAGGGCATTATGCTAATTGGATGCTCACCCCCCACATGTCACATGATATTCAACCAACTTAAAGGTCAGAAGAACTGGAAATGCCCCCAGTGACCCGTCCTTAGTTTCCCTGGAAGCTTCATCTCCTAAGGCAGAGAAGTTCCCTCACTGAGTGTTCTGAGGATCTGCTGAAGGACTGGATGATCACAGCTGGATTTCAGGTAGGTTTCCTTAATACTGTCTTCCTTATTTTTATTTTTAGGGTATTTCCTGTCACTTGGGTCCTTATAGAGTTCAAAGAGTAGGGAATGGAAAACTAGGGAGTGACGGGGCTTTAGGCAGAAGAGTGAGGATTCCTTAAGTTTCATAGTAAATCTGAGCACAGGGAAATTCATCATCTTCAAATGCTATTTAACCCCAAAGTAAATTTCAAATGAAATGGACTCATCGCTGGGATGGTGGGAGCCTGTGGGTGTGCTGTAATGGAGAGAGGGTGGACCAGCCTAAGAGCACGTAAAACCAGGATGACTGATTTGTTCAGACTCAGTTCTAACATACTCGTCTCACATTCATTGCAAACTGTTTAATTTTAGGCAGTGGAGATAGAAAGATAAAATAGAATAAATAGCCCAGACCCTGATCTGTAAAGCTCCGTGTCTAGGAGAGGAGAATATAACTGTGCCTCAGAGAAGATGTGCTTGGAAGTTCTTGTACTTTCTGTTCCTGGGAGCTTCACATTTTAGAGGAGAGCATACTTTAATTTTTCTCTTCTATATGGGGGGCTCCGTATTCATGCAGCACTGAGGATGGTGTCAGTCTTGGGAAATACTGCCTTACTTTGTCCTGCTCTGATGGGTTGGGATGGACCTAATCAAACTCTCTTAAATGACTCATCAAAACTCACCAGGTTAGCCCCCAGTGTTTATGTTTAGGGTCCTGCCCAGGGGACTGGTAATTATGGGAGCCTGGCCCAAAGTCTAGAAATGAGGTCTCCGAGAGAGAGACAGCAGTTTTTCTGTGATCATGCTGTCCCATCTTCCCTATGTGGAAGAGAGGGTCAACGAGGAACTGGTTTCTATGTGTGATTTGAAATGTGGAGTTTATTTATCTCTCTCTTTCCTCAGGAATTTCCTAATTCCATAGTTCAAAAAGACAGAACTCAGATTTCAAGGTGGAGTTGGAGATGGCGGGTACTTTCTACAGCGCAGGCGCTGCAGACCCTTGATAGCCCAGAGAGGGAAGAAGCAACAGAGGGCCCCAGTGGCACACAAGGCTCCCCGCCCCGAGGAGGAGGATCCAGGAGTAAGTAGATACTTGGCTGTGTCAGGAACCAGAGGCTGGCATGGACAACAGACTCAGGATTTGGACCTGGCAAGTTTAGCGCCGAGAACTGAGTTCCCTTCTCCCTTCCAAGGACCACCTATCTTGTGATGTCCTCAATACAAGTATTTGGACACAAAACAGCTGGTGAGGCTGATGCTCCTGAGTCTCAGAACAACAACCACATTTCATAGCTAGTGTCATAGGCAGCTGTTTCGTGTCCACATATTTATATTTGTGTCTATGTATTGACACTTAGTCCTCCACTCCCCTTTCCTGTCTTCTCCCATAACGAACATGAGTCTCAGGATCCACCCTAACATCTTCAATATCTGGAGGCCCAGTGAGCCCGTGTTTAGGTCCCTCTCCATCACCCATACTCACATCCCTGAGTCTGTCCTCCAAGTCCCCATAGAAACCAGCCTGGGACGTGACCGCTTGCTCTCCCTACAGGTGAAGTGCAAGAACTGCGGGGCCTTCAGGCACAAGGCAAACAGTGTCAGGTGTCCCATGAAGCGCTGGGGTGGGGCTCTGCCCCCCCATCCCCTGGGCCCCAAGCAGATGAAGGATGACCGCAAGCCATGGACCCCCCTGAGACCTACGGGCTGTAGGACCTCCCAACAGCGCTGCCAGGGAGACAGAGCAGAGGTCAAGGTGAGCATGTGGGAGAATAGAACCAATCTCTTGGGGGCCTTGGATCCATTGTGCCCATTCCTGCACTGTCTGCATGGCCACGTCCAGGCAGAGACAGGGGCATGGAGATGTTGGGCAAGCTGCCATGTCCACCAGGGGTCACACTCAGGTGGTCGTTCCTATACTGGGGGGCTCTAATGTGGAAGGGAGCAGGTACTTGAGAGGCAGCATCTGTTAATCTGCAAGGGCAGGGAGGCAGGCAATGTACTCCAAATGGAAGTACTTCACAAAAAAAGTGAAGGACTCCCAGGAGGAGGCAGTGTTCTGAGTGGAGGAAAGTCCAGTCTGGCCAAGGCCCGGGCCTCACTCCCTGGATGACAGGGTCACAGGCAATGAGCCTGGGATGATGATGGGTTTCTCCCCATTGGGAATAAGAAATGCAGGGACTCTCACTCACCTGTCATGTCCTGCAGGGACGAGGAGCAGCAAAGACAGGCTCTGGTCCAGAGGTTTCCCAGGAGACCCCCCGTGAGGCCTCAGCACTCCTTCAAGGATCTGACAGAAACCCGTGACTATGTGAGGGTGAGTGTCCCCCTTCCCTGGTCTTTTCCCTTTGGGATCACTCTGACTTCCCACAATGGTTTCCGTGTGAGGGGATGGTAACCTTCAGTGTGGACTGACACGGCTTCTACAGTGTAGTGTCCCTGTGTCATTGCTCTTGCTGTCTCTGATGTTGCTTTGCACTTACTTGTCTGCTCCCAGCAGGCTAGGGGCAGTGTTGTGCTGTCCTCACTCAATGCTTCCAAAGGGCCATCACTTGGGGGACAACTGGCATCTTACCATTGGGGTCCTAACACTCAAATGACCTGCCCACACTTTTTAGTCCTTAAACTGCTTTCAAAGCACCATGATTGTATCAATTTATTGAAAATGGGGTGAACAGGCATGTCTTGCACAAACATCATTAACAGGAAGCATTGTAAGAAGCTTTGTGGGTGTTTTATATGATGTCAGAAATGGTATCAAGGGAAATTTTTAACGCAGTTGTTACTGACCAGCAGTGATATCAAGAACCTCATCATCTCTCCATGAACTGCTGGGATATCTTTACTGTGTATATCTTGTATTAAGTGCTTAGGTTTAGCTTTGCATTTTTTAATTGTATTTTGTATTTGATGGTGTGTGATCCTAACACGTAACCTGTGTGCTCTGTTCTCTGACAGCATCCGAACAGACCGACGCTCGTGCACACGACCCAGAGCAAACGTGTGGCCCACTCCAGTCTCACCAGTGGGCCACCGACCAGACACCCATACGTGACCTCACAGAACACCTGGATTCTGGCAGCACAATGTTTGAGCCAGGACTCCAATCTCGGCATCCAGGCTTCCGGACAGAGAGCTGCTCTGACCTTGACCCAGACCAGCCAGAACCCCCACAAGAAGCCCAGACTCAGCCCCTGCCTGTCCCCCAAGAAGCACTCGCAGGAACCAGAGTTGCAGTTTCCCCAGACTGCCCGTCCTCCAGCCCGTCCCCCTGGAGTTAGACCTGCAGGGAAACCTCAGGGCCCCAGCCTGACACCTGCTCATGGACAGCGCCCTGGCATGCCTCCCTGTAAGGGCCCTCTCCTCAGGACTGTTCCAGCCTGCCATGGATCCCAGGTGACACCCAGTCCACAGGTTCCCAGCCAGCCCCTTTGCATGGTCTTCATAAAGTCAGACAGGGGCCTGTGGAGCTCCAGGTTCATAACAGCTCCCCCCGTCCCTCCCACTGGGAAGCCAGCTCTTCCAGGTCACATCCTGCCCATCCCAGACGAGGAAGATGTACCCTGTACCCGGGTCCCTCTGAGTGTCCTCTGTGAGGACCTTCGGGTGTCCTCTTCCTCTGAAGAGAGCGATGGCCAGTGAGTCACCCCGGGACACAAAGACTTGTTCTCCAGGTTTGGTGACCTGGAGCTGACTGTTGACCTCCAGAGGGGATGTCACCAGGAGCAGGTTCTGCTGGTGATCAGAGACTTTCCTGCAGGTCTGGGTGGACAGAGGGTGGAGACTCAGATCATGCCAGGGACAAACACGTGCAATGAGTGCATCTTTTGTTGTGTATATAAAATATTCTGCTATGAACTTCTGTGTTGGGCGTTATTCCAAGTAGTGGAGTAACAATTGGGTTTTTTCCTTTATTTTTCTTTTTTCTCTTTTTTTTTAGTAAATCTTGTGTAATGGTTATGTGACTTTGTTATAATTACTGAACTTTTGAATTATGCTGCTAAGGTGATATTTGAAATGGTCTTTTTTATTTTTATGAACTATAGATTTTATATATAGAAGTAACATGTGAAATAGTATTTTTAAAACTTAAAGCCATTGAATAATAAAATCACGTACTTGCATAAAGAGCCCTTAAATTTAATGTGAACAGGCAGCCCTGTCTGGGTCTGCAGGAGGTGAGCCCTGTCTGTCTCGGGGTGACAGGAAAGGGCCCAGCATGATGACCCAGACACAGTCACACCACCAGTCCTGAGTGGGACTGTGTGAGCTGGATGATTTCAATGGGAAACAGGTGGAAGTTTTCCCATGACTTTGTACCTTTTGTTTATGAAGTGTTATATTAAAGGTGTTTTTTTCAGGTCTTTTCAAGATTAATAAAGTTCTGCCAAGTAGCATATTATACGTGTTTGTTATTTCTGAGCTTGTCTGGCCATTTAAAAAAATGGCAGTGTTGTTAATTATACTAATATTATTATTGAAAGTAAAATAACAGTGGAGGTCAGGGTACAGGATCCCTAAGTGAATGGTGAGGGAAGT
This sequence comes from Saccopteryx leptura, assembly GCF_036850995.1. Taxonomy (NCBI): domain Eukaryota; kingdom Metazoa; phylum Chordata; class Mammalia; order Chiroptera; family Emballonuridae; genus Saccopteryx; species Saccopteryx leptura. The sequence goes on from NW_027095699.1 coordinate 1,014,380, forward strand.
CCGTTGGCCCCTAAGGGTGTGAGTGGTGATCAGATCCCTAAGTTTTCTAGAAAATGTGTTACTTTAGGAAAAAGGACACAGGAGAAGAGGACAAAAACAGCATGTAGAGGGGTTCAGGACAGCTTTAGAAATTATAGGCAAATCCCTTCAGGACAGGTGATAGGACAGAATGAGTAGGGACAGGTCTGAGCAGAGACACCCACGGATTTCAGAGCTCGACCCTGGGATGAGAGACAGAACTCCATACCACCCCTGGCGAGGATGCCCCCAGACTGGGATGGAGACACCAGAGCACCGTCATGCTCTGAGACCCACTGCCTGTGCCCCTCCTGCCTCTGTGCTTCCCAGTCCCTGGGACTCCACAGTCCACTCCTTCCATGTCACTCACACAGGTACAGGGTTAACTAGGAGATGTCCCCCTTGGTGCACCCTCACTAGAGAGGACATGAGTGCAGCTGAGAGTGTCCTCAGAGTGTTGCCCTGATTAGATTTATCAACTCTCTTCCAGGATAAATGACAATGAAACTCAGGACAAATGAATGGCTCCTAGGAGAAGAAACTCAAGGGTTGGGGACACTGAAAGGGAGGACCTGGCTGTTCTGTAGGACTGACCTCATGGTCCATCTGGCTTCACCAGCTCCAGCAGGGTTGGGCTTTGGTGAGGTATCAGACCTTAAGATGTGAGCAGGTCCATATTTCCTTCAAGTTATACAAGTAACATCAAAAGTTCTCTGCATCTTTCCAGTTTATTGTGTTGATATTTATTTCACGTCCCTCACTTGGCTTTCTTTTTCATCTTTGTATAGAATCTCCTAGCAATTGAAACTGCTCATGCTGAGAGTCAGATGTGTGGTGTCTGACATCATGACTGCCTGTTCCCTGGGACGCTCAGGGGCTTTTCCTGCCCCAGGACCAAGAATAAGGGAGGATAAGAACATGGGGCAGAAGGAGATGCTTTGGAAGAAAACCATGGCTTCTCACAGACCATTCTCTGGACGGGTCATTCAGTGTAATATCAGGGGAAACTTCTTGCTCATAAGCAACACTGAGGTGTTTTGAGGACTCATAGTGTACCAACACCCTCAGCGTCAGGAAGCCAAGTCCTTCAGGAATCACACTGCTTAGTCAATCCTGAGGACACAGCCATCTTAGAATAAAAGCAGAGGACAGTTCAGTTATATATTGTATCAGAAAATACGAGTATGTGTGTGAAATTTCGTCAATGAATCCTTTCACATATAGCTCTGCAAGTAAATGAGACTCAGAAATTATCTATTTAAAAATTTGTGGCATAAATTGTAGGCAAGAAAGTGATCTGGTTATATTGATATTAGAATTTGGCAAGGAATGTAACCTTGTAAGTATAGCAATCTTTCCAGATATTTGAACAATAAAACCTGTGCTGAAGCTGAGTGTGATGCCCAGTGTCCCTGTGAGGTTCTGAGCACACATTCAGGCCTGTGCCCAGGGCTCGTGGGCAGAGACCCAGACCCCAGGTGCTCACAGCCCTTCCTCCACCAGCTCTTCCTACAGAGCCCACCTCCCTCATCCATTTCCCTCCAGTACCCCTGTCTCCCTGTCAGCCCTGGTGGGGACACAGCTGTGACCTTCATCCCCAGGTGCTGACTGTCTCAGAGTGCATGTCCCTGCTTCTGCAAGGTCATGGGGCAGGATCAGAGACCTCCAGCCCATGTCTCTGCCTCTAGCAGCAATGCTGGACAGGAGACAGTCAGCTCTGGCACTGGGCCATGGAACGCTCTTGACCAGGGGTCCCTAAACTTTTTACACAGTGGGCCAGTTCACTGTCCCTCAGACCATTGGAGGGCCAGACTATAAAAAAAACTATGAACAAATCCCTATGCACACTGCATATACCTTATTTTAAAGTAAAAAAACAAAATGGGAACAAATACAATATTTAAAATAAAGAACAAGTAAATTTAAATCAACAAACTGACCAGTATTTCAATGGGAACTATGCTCCTCTCTCTAACCACCAATGAAAGAGGTGCCCTCATCCGGAAGTGCGTGGGGCCAGATAAATGGCCTCAAGGGGCTGCATGCGGCCAACGGGCTGTAGTTTGGGGAACCCTGCTCTTGACTATAGCTGTTCCTTCCCCACCTCTTCCCAGCCACAGCCCGGAAAATAAGGCTGTAGGAGGATAAATCCCTAATCCCATCAGCCATCTTTTAAGCTCTTTTTTTAGTCTGTGTTTTTTGTTTGCTTTTGGTTTTGTTTTTAACAATTAACTGTATTTGCTTACAACAAACAAAATGAAGGTTCTCACATGGGGGATTTTTTCCATTTTATTCACAGCGATGTAAATGCTATCCTTGAACCAACACCCATATTGAACCTAAACACCAAAGGCAAACACTCAACAAGTAGTGGTGTGATCACTTCATAAGTGATAAAGATGTCTTCACTACAGTGTAGGTATGAAATGAATGTATCTAATACTAATTGTACACCCACACACTTCATCAGTACATAATATAAACAGAACATGATTACTGACAACAAACAACACAGCCCAATAAAGGTTCAATTAGAAATACTTGTGTAGAGTGTTCTGGACAAAACGCTGTAAATTTTACAGTGTAAAATACCCCTGATTGAAATAAGTGACATTAAATAAGTGGGAGTCAACACATAGTCAGAGTTCGGGAAAATTTTCATGAGAAAACATTGTTGATGGCATTCAAAATTCCCACAGCTTTCATCTGAATAGGTGCAGAAACAAAGGAACAATTAATAATTAAAAGAATGAGCCCTGGCTGGTTGGCTCAGTGGTAGACCATCGGCCTGGCGTGTGGGAGTCCCAGGTTTGATTCCCAGTCAGGGCACACAGGAGAAGCACCCATCTGCTTCTCCACCCCTCCCCCTTCTGTCTCTGTCTCTCTCTTCTCCTCCCCCCGCCAGGGCTCCATTGGAGCAAACTTGGCCCGAGCGCTGAGGATGGCTTCATGGCCTCTGCCTCAGGCGCTAGAATGGCTCTGACTGCGGCAGAGCGACGCCCCAAGATGGGCACAGCATTGCCCGCTGGTGGGCAGTGCCAGGTGGATCCCAGTCAGGCGCATGCGGGAGTCTGTCTGACTGCCTCCCCATTTCCAACTTCAGAAAAATACAAAAAAAAAAAAAAAAAAAAGAATAATTAAAAGAATGAGACCAGCAAGATGATAGCTGCTTTGTAAATAGAATTCCTGAGGGAAAGGGGACTCATTTTTCAAGCTGGGCCCAGAACCCTCAGCCACGGAGGCTGGTCTTGAGAGTTGATGCTACTGTCCAGGCAGAGGCAGGTGGGACTGATGCCACTGGGGCACAAGCAGGAAGAGAGGGTACAGGCAGCTTCTGGGGGGCAGGGTGGGCATGCTGGGCGCTCAGCAACTGTGGGTAGTCCCTGAGCACCCTTCTGTCCCCACAAGGTTGACCCGAAGGGCAAAGCCTGGATTCCTGGGCCTTTATCATGGTCAGCATGGGGGCAGGTTCACCACCAATTAAAGGACATTAGAAGGACACTGAGATTTCAAGTACATGCACATCCCAAAATTTCAGACCCCACCCCCCGACTGCCCACAGAAGGGAAACAGAAGACCGCACAAGAGCGGACGTGGGCAGGGGCGGGGCTTGTGAACATGCCTTCCTGGCGGGAAGGTCCGTGGACTGACCAAGGGCACCAATGGTCGGTGATGCGAGGTTTCCCTCCTTCTATGTCTCCTAATCAAAGCCTGACCCCTGGCGGATCAAAGAAGAACTGCAGAAGAATCGGGTGACACCCTCAAAGAGGGGAGGCAGCATCCACCCACAGAAGAGGGTGGTGCAAGCAGGAAATAGAGCTCCATCTCTCTGCAGGGGGTGACTTAAGCTCAGCATGAGTCACCTGGCAAAGTGCAGAACAAGCCATTCCCAAAGAGACAGATCTGTGGGCTCCTTCCCAGTGAATTCCTTAGAGTTGTCAGCTTCCCTGAGACAGGGGGTAATGGTGGCAGACAGGGTCTGCAGACAGTGGAGGCCCAGGAGGTCTGCATGACACAGGAGAAGACTAGTGAGTCATAGAAACAGCTGCAGTGCAACAACATGATAAGTCCGAGAGAGGTCGACGGTGATGGCTACACACAGTGCGGAGGGGTTCAGGGCCGCAGAACAGCGACTCTCAGCGCATTACTACACGGCTCACCTCACATGCATCTGACCACTCAGAAGATACAGATTCCTGACCGTAAGCACACGAGTCCATCTGAGATAAAAAGTCCTGAGAAGTGTAAAGGACCAAGGACAGGGCATTTCTGCAAGACCGCCTTCCATGCATGGCATTATGGATGGTCACCTCCCACGTGTCTCATAGTATTCAACCAGCTTGAAGGTCAGAAGAACTGGAAATGTCCCCAGTGACCCGTCCTCCATTTCCCTGGAAGCTTCATCTCCTTGGGCAGAGAAGTTCCCTCACTGAGTGTTCTGAGGATCTGCTGATGGACTCGACGATCACAGCTGGATCTCAGGTAGATTTCCTTAAATTAATTTAATTTTTTTTATTTTAGGGTATTTCCTGTCACTTGGGTCCTTATATTGTTCATAGAGTAGGGAATGGAAAACTAGGGAGTGACGGGGCTCTAGGCAGAGGAGTGAGGATTGATGAAGTTTAATATTAAATTTGAGCACAGAGAAAATCAACATCTTTCAAATGCGAAATTAACCCCAGAAGTAAATTCCAAAGGAAATGGACCCCATTGCTGGGACAGTGGGAGCCGCTGGGTGAGCAGTTATGGAAACTGGGTGGGCCAGGCTAAGAGCACTTAGTGTTGCAAAGTGACTGGCGAGTTTAAGGAGACACCAGGCCATGATTGCAGGAAAATTCGAGGAGAGATTTATTCCAGACAATTTGACTGCTGGGGTTGAAGTCCCAAATCAGCAGCCCCTAGTGACAAGAGCTTTGGGTTTTTATAAGCACTAACCACAGCTGGTGCAGGAAGCTATTTCACAGAAGCACACACTAGGGGTTGCTTATCATGGTAGTTCATCTCTATTTTGCAAGTCTTTTCTCACCTGTTGCTAGCAGCTTGTTTTGTGGTTTCTAGCTTAGTTTGTAAGTTTGAATAGAAATTATAAAAATTGTCCAACTGGGGGTGGCAGAGAGCATACAAAATACAAGAAATGGCATTTATTTCTGCTAACAATTTTTACAATTTCTTGGTACCTTGTCACATTCTCCACTGTTTTTATTTTAGTCTTAATCAACTGCTTGATTTATTTTCCTCTATAGGGATAGGAGAGTAAGTGCTTTGGAGAACTATTAATTGGATTTTTGTCTAATTTTTGCCTCTTTATGTTATTCTGGACTATTGATGAGCTGTCTTGAATTTCTCCTGAGTTTGGCATAGAAGCAGCTGGCTTTCCTCAGGGTTATGTGAAGCCCTCCCTGTTTTAGGAACAGCAGGTTTAGTTCCTTTCTATTTTGTAAAACTATTTCCTCTATGTAAACAAACATGAGGCATAATATATACTAGAATACACAATAGAGGCTTATTCTATTTTAAACTTTTTTTGTACAAACCTTTTACTTTTAATAATTTTTACAAACCTCTGTAACTTATATAAACCTTTAACATTTTATGAACTTTAAATATTTAACTTTTATAACACTTTATCTTTTCTTTAAAATTATTTCTATACTTTATATTTTATTGTTAAAACTGTATAATTCTTTTTCTAGTTAATCATTACTGTTTATTTCTAAAACCTTTAATCTTTAGTGACAACTAAGCTAGTAATAAGTAATTTTGTTTTTAAAATATATTTCTTTTTGGAAGTGTCTTCTCCCTAAGTAGCTTTTCTTCTGGTGAAGGGACTTATAACTCCTCTTTAAGCAACTTGTAATAGCATATATAGTATGCTACTCAACATTTGTTAAACCACATGGAAAAGAAAGCCTATATCAGCAAACAGTGTCATAAATCCCTTAGTGACCAGCCATACCTTCATCAGCATAAGTAAATTTATACCAGAAGTAAATCATATGAGTGACATCTTTTTGGGAAAGCCTTTAGTAAATGTTCTGCCCTTAGATGACATGAGAGAACTCACACTGGAGAGAAACAATACAGATGTAATCTTTGTGGGAAAGCCTTCAGTCAGTGCTCTGCCCTTAGATGACATGAAGGAACTCACAGTGGAGAGAAAATTATGAATGCCTTCATTAAATATTCTGACCTGAGATGACATGGTATTAAAAGTGTAACAAATGTAGAAGAAAAGCCAATCACAGCTTTGACATTATTCACACCCGAGGACTCACACATTGAAGAAACACTGCATCAGTGTGGAAGATCCCACAGTCATCCTTACTCCTCTGATGCCGGGGTCTAGCCCCGGCGGGAATCCAGGGGTCCCACAGGAAGAGACGGCATTGGCACGAATCTGAGTGAGAGAGCCGAATTCTTTTCTTTCTCTTTATTCTCTCGTTAGCATTTACTGCCAGGCATCTCTGCCAAATGCTAGTATAGCTCCCTTTTTATACACACACACTGAGTTACAATTACATGGTATTAATCATTGCTTCTGTTTCACTATGTTTACATGTTTCCGGATAACAGTTAATTTATACCTATAAATTACAAACCAGGTAGCAAATCATTCAAAGTACAAAATAACTTGAATAGCAATAACAACATTGGTAAAAGCTTTTAAAGTATTAGTACTAATAGTTAACTAACTTTACTGCTGTTGTGAGTCAAGGGGCAGAGAGAGATTAGCAGATGAAATCATTAAGGACTAACAAAGGACCACTGCTTGCTCAGGTAAATGGCCTTGAGTTTATGCAGTGTCCTACTTTTTCTCACAAGATTCTAAAAGGCTTGCCCATAAGAAAATTGACATAACATTAAGAATAGCTTTCACCCAAAGATATACAGAGTAAACTTGCAAGATAGTCTAGTAGCAACATAATTTCAGAAGACATTAACTGTTATTACTTCTATGGATTCCCCTACATTCCTCTCATTATCAAAAAATCTTGGAAAGTACAATATATAAATCTCATGAGAATGCGCAGTAACTGCCTTTAGTCAAAAAACAATTCTCTTAGTAAAACATTCTTTTCTTGCTGACTGCGCTCTCATCCTAGGCCACACAATGGGCCATTCTACTATACCTTACCTAAGATACTATTGTCTAGTCAAATATTACTTATTTATTATATTTAAACACTAGTTAAGTTCTAACTCTATTCTTCTCAGAGTGTACCACTATCTGCAGATCAAATAAGCAAGAAGAAAGGAATGTTTCTCTACTCTATCACATGAAAAGGCTAGGGAGGAAAAATGTTGAATTAAGTGAAGGCTGAAAGGTGCTCTGTGCACAGCCACTGCCTCCTACCCATTCACAAGTCACAATCTATTCTTTCTAACATGATTAAGAAGAAATTCTCCTACAAACTTAACCCTTTACGAGGGATATCATAGCCAGCCTCTTATGTCTATGAGCCCAGCTCAAGGGGCCCACAGGCTTTTCTGTGGAACTCACACCCTCTGTCTCATTTCCAAAGAAATTACTATAAATCTACAGGGAAAGCATGGTACTATTATCCCTGTGCCATAAATAATAGCACACACCCAGAAAAGGGGGGATATAAGGCCAGATTAATTCAAAAAGTCAAAGGGGGAAGTATTGTTGTGTCTCTCCTTTGGGTGACTTCGTCAACCCGCAGCCATTGGTCTTCTCTGCTGTGACTTTGTCAATCAGCAGTTTTTAATCTTCTTCTGCTGTGACCTTGTCAGCCAGCAGTGGTGGGTCTTCTTCTGTTGTGACCTTGTCAGCCAGCAGTTGTGGGTCTTCTTCTGCTGTGATCTTGTCAGCCAGCAGTTGTTGATCAGCTCCCGACACTCTGACATATGCAAATGTGTATGACAGAGAATCAGTTGTATGACAACCTGGTCAGTGATCTGATTCTAGGAGACACAGGAGAACTCACTGGAAATAGAAGGAATGCAGTCCTCAGCAATAGCTCTAAACTTCACACTAGAGAACTCAGACAGGGGAGACCTCTTATGTCTATAACCTATGGCTAAACAACATGAGCAAACCCTGCTTAGGAGAACCCAAAGTCTGTAATCACTGTGAACAAATATTCTGCCACACTCTGGGCATGGTCTGTACAAGAAATCTCAGTGACAGAATAACCACTAGAACAGGATAAAAGAGGCTGAAACCTCTTGAGAAATACCAATAACTTATCCGTGAGAAATTATTTAGTGAAAACTGGTGAGAAACCCCTTATTCAGAGAGGAATGCTGTGGCCCATATGAGCATTCAGACTGGACAGAAGACTCTCAGTGTCATGGAAGAAGTCTTCAGCAACCACTCATTTTATAGTCAACATAACAGTTCTCACACTGAAATGACAGCAGTCCTAAAATGGAAGTGGAGAAAGCTTCAGCTAGATCTCACACCAGAAAGCTCAGTCTAAGGAAAAATATAAACTCTAAGAGAGCCTTAAAATACTATTTAGCATGTAACTTGGAATTTTGAGAACAATAATCATTGAGAAAATATGGTATATAAATACAAGATAGAATAATCTGGAAATATTATGTGCAGAATTTTATAAGAAATTAAACATTTTCAATAGACTATTGCTTGTAAATATTAAACAATAAACCCTGTTGCCAATAAGAATCCGTGCTGGTGAAGTTCCAGTTTTCTTCCTGCATTTGTAAACATGGAAATACGAGTCTGCACTCCTTGGTGGGTGGGTTACACATACAGCCTGTCTACTCAGTTGTCCCTTTTCTCCAACAGCTCCTTTCATGGGGCTCATGAATGTCACCTGTCTCCATCCGTTCCCTGGTGGTGACAACAGGGGCCTTCACTCCACTGGAGAGGGTGCTGTGTGTGCTACTGTCCATAAGTGGTGTGTCCTATGACCCTGTCCCAGCAGGGCCATGAGGGCCTTGGGTCATGGCACCCAATATAAACACTGAATAGGTCCTAGCCCTGTCTCTGTACCCTGCCCCTCCAGGCAAAGCATTTGGTGGTTTTTTCTATGATGCATCTGGTGTGGACTAAGTGGGCAGAAGTCCATACCAGAGCCCCATCCTGCACTCAGCTGAGTCCTGAGTGATGGACTTACTCCTTCCCCAAGCTGAGCCACACCGTGCTCCCCACCGTAGCTGTGAAGTCTCCAGCAAGATAAATAAAAAAACAACGGAGAAGTTTAACAGAGGGTCACATGGGCCTTGGCAGTAAGACATGTCACCTTTGGTTTCCCGCACCAGATAGAACACAGCATTTAGAGTAATTTCTGTGGTCCTGGAAGACTTGGAGGCATTCATGATCCCACCACACACCTAATGCTCAGAGCACTCAACTCCATCTGGGCCGGGAACCTGGAATGTGACAGCAGTTAGTAGATTCCAGGGAATATAAGGATCATAAGCAGAAGGACTCAAGTCTGCTGAGGATGTAGGGGACATAACGCCTGATGACATCTCATGAGACATTCTTGTTGATAAGAGCATTAGCATCTTATGCAGGAACGATGTCATGGATGAACGAGCACAAAGATCAGGTTGATGTGTGTGCTGAGGAGGTGTGCTGAAGAATACACTGCACCTTCAACATGGACTAAATGAGATGATAGGGCAGCAACTGGAAATAAAGGCAGTTCGGAGTGATTTAATTTTTATTCAGATTTCAGATTGGGTGATACCATTACCATGTTAAATCCTTAGAAAATGGACTGGACTGAGAGTGATTCATTTAATATAAAGCTTACATGTGTTGTATTATGTCATAAACTTTCTAATATGGCAGGAGGAACTAAGAAACAAACTCAACTACCTACATGAGATTAAATGCAACTCCTTTCCTGTTATGAGAGAGATGACATAAGTACACAGTGCAGACATCCATGAAATCCAGTGTGTGAACACATCAGCATTCAAAATTACCTGTTTCTATAACCCAGCTGTTTAAAGTGACAGAAAGATGAGTCTGTGGAATGAGTGCTAATGGCCAAGGTCTGAAATCCTCTCAAATGCGCATGAGAGAGGAATTGACCCTGACCTGCCTGACCTAGAAGGATTGCCAGGGAGTTTGTGAAGTGTGTCCTCAGATAAAATGGAATACTTACTATGTCCCTGAGTTCATGACTTCCTCTTGAGAAGCAGGAATTTTAAGCCAGAAAAGCCTACCTTCACAATCATAAGAAGGTTTTTCAAATGTATAAATGAACTGTGAATGACATCTGTAAAATTATTGGCTCTGTGGTACAACATAGTGTAAGGCCAGGAGCCATGGCTGTCACTATCAAAGCAGCTGCCTGGCCCATGCAGGTCACCATTGGATTTGGGCAGATGGTAAAAAAACGGCAAGGTAAGAGGATGGTGGGCCATCCTATTTATTGGTGTCTCACCAAGACAGGCAAACCACAAAAGAAGACAAGGGAAAAGCAGAAAACCAGCTTTTCCCATGAAGGGCAAGGGATCAGGGAAGCCCCTGCAATCGTGATAGCAGGAACTGTGTGTGCAAGCTCCTGGTCTGTCCCACTTTATAGTGTAGAAAACCAAAATCCCTTAATCCAATATACAAACAAGGAAGTCTCTGATACAAAGTCACTTATCCAAGGCATAATTGGATTCCTCATGAGAGTGCACCACCCAGATCATATAATCAGTCAAGGGTGTGGGGAAAAACTTAGTCCTAAAACCAAAACTTAGGCTACAACGACCTGGCCTGCTTATAGCCTGTCCCCCACACCCAATATAAGTCACAAGCGAGCAAACATATATATTATATTTACAAACTTATTTGACCAACATTCCACCCCTTTTGCTCACTTTACAATCTAAACCACAGGCATCTTCCATGATGGTCACTGTGCAAGGAGTAGGATACATTGCATAAATAGGAATAGTACTAACTACAGCAATAGGATTAACAGATCAAAAACTATGGGAGAAATGAGAGAGCTGTCAGTGGCACCAAGAGAGGCAAATCCTTTCCCTCTGGCAGAATACAGGCCAGAGTTTTGTCTGCAGACAGCACCGTAGCTGGCACCAGAGGCCGCCCTGAGCGGGCATACCAAACCTTATTGGCCAATACACCAGCATCTGCTGGTTCTATGTGTAGTAAAATAGGAGAACTCATTATTGGCCATAAAGAAATTACAAAGGTGCCCTTCAAAATGCTGTCCCCTTGAGCACTCAAGAGATAATTGGATTATCTTACACTTTTATTATTAATTACACTTCTACCTTAGGTGGCCAGGTGCTGGTTGCCCAAGGAGTTAACTGGAGGTCCACCTCTAGCCCCTTTCCCCATGCTGCCAACAAGGCCACCCATCTCAGATGGGGGGCCTGTACAGTCCAGGGCCAAGTCCATTGAAGCCATTGTTTTTTAAGAAGGGCTGTTGGAGCAGGTAAGAGCACATTGCCCTGCTGTCCAAAACCTGGCTTGAGTAAAATGTCCTTGGTGCATATCTGCAACTGAATGGGGGCAGCTGTCCGATGCAGGAGGGCCTCTACTGGAGCTGGGCTCCCCCGTTGAGCTCACTTATTCAAAATCCGGAGTACTGTCCATAAGCGGCGTGTCCATCCAGTAAGAGAGCCAGTGCCCCCCTCCTGTCACAGTCCCTGCTTTAAGAGTCCATTATACCGCTCAATGATACCAGCAGCCTGGGGGTGGTAGGAAACATGGTACTTCCAGTCCACCCCCAGCTTTTGAGCCCATTGCCTCACCATTGAACCAGTGAAGTGGGTACCATTGTCACTTTCAAGGACCAGCAGTCGCCCGTATGCAGCACTCAGGTGGTCCAGAGCCTGTATGACTGCCCTCTGGTCAGGGTTACGAGCGGGTAAGCAGCAAGCAGCCCAGTGGCAGTATCTACACAAGTGACTGCATACTGGTACACTTCTGAATTTGGTAAGGGTCCAATAATATCTATCAATATCTATCTGCCATCGTGTCAGTGGAACATGACCCCTCTGAATCTGTCCAGGTGACACCAGTGGTCTCAAAGGGTGTTCCTTGGATAATACTGCACATTGCTCACAGGCTGCAAGTACCTCTGCATAGGACACAGGCAAGTTCCAAGCCTTAACCGTAGCCCACATAGTTTTCTGTCTTGCATGGAGCAGGCGCCAGTGGAGCCACTGTGCCACATCACCTGCAGGGGCAGTCACCAACCATCACACCCTTGCCAACGTATCTGCCTCATCATTCCCAGGCTGAGCTAGAGGGGAATGCCCTGTGACATGATATACTGTCACCTGCTTCTGGTGTCCTATTTCCCATAAGTCCTGCCACATAGCCTGACCCCATAGTGGATAGTACATTACATCCACTGGTTAATGTGCCAAGTAGCAATCCAATGGATAAGTCCACGATAGATGGCCCAACTGTCAGTACAGATTACCAGAGGTGAAGGTTCATTATGGGCAACTAGCCAAACAGCTCTTAATTCTGCCCATTGGCTGCTTTGGCCTATACCCGTGTCCATCCAAATAGTCTCAGTGGCTGGATGGAAGGCTATAGCTGTCCATTTGGCAGGTTGGCCCCTGCTGGAACCATCAGTATACCAGGCATCCTCGGGGATAGACACCCACCCCTCCTGGTCGGGACTGACTTTAGGTTCTGCCTCCTGAGCCCCAGTTGCACCTGAATCTAAGGTCGCATTGGTGACTGGACCCAAGACTTCCTGCAGTTCTGCCCTCAATGGGCTGGTGCTAAGAGCATAGCATTGCTGCAGTTAGGCACCCCACTTGGCCAGGGTGGACATTTGGGCCATACCACTGCATGGTTTAGTTGCCCAATCTCTCACCCATCCAACAATAGGGTATGTTGTCTTGACTGTAATTGGTATTGTGGTTGTAATACTCTCAGTTGCCAGGAGGGCAGCATACACAGCTGCCAGCTGCTTCTCTACTAATGAGTAACGAACTTCAGCACCTTTCCACAATTGGGACCAAAACCCAATAGGTTGCCATAGGCACTCTGTCTGCTGCCACAAGCCCCATCCAAACCCCTCTGAGGTTACATGAACATCCAGCTCACAGGGCCTGGCAGGATCAAACACATTCAATGCCTGTGCCACATTGACAGCTCTCTTAGCTGCTGCAAATGAAGCTTGTGCCTGCTCAGTCCAATCCCAACGAACCCCATTTTGAATAAGGTTGTACAGGGGGCATAGTAACTGAGCCAAATGGGGTATAAATGCTCACCAATACCCCAACAAACCTAAGAATTCCTGTAACTGTTTTACCGTAGTAAGCACGGGGTATGCTTGAATCTTATCTATAACTGCATCAGGGATAACTTTTGTCTTACTCGACCAGACAACTCCCAAGAATTTAACAGATAACCCAGGTCCTTGTAATTTGTTCTCGTTGACTGCCCAGCCACATGCTTTCAAATGGGATAGCAGGGTAGGGACTGCTTGCTCCAATTCTGGAAGAGAATCACTAGTTAGCATAATATCATCAATATAATGGTACATGTGAACTACCTCTGGCTGTTTCCATTTAGCCAGGTCAGCAGCCACGAGCCCATGGCACAAGGTGGGGCTATGCAAATAGCCCTGGGGTAACACTGTGAAGGTCCATTGTCTCCCTTCCCAACTGAAGGCAAATTGGTCTTGACTTTCTGCAGCTATATCAATAGAGAAAAAAGCATTGGCCAAGTCTGCCACAAAGTGGTATGTCCCCAACTCATGGCTTAGCCGATCCATCATGTTAGCTATTGAGGGAACAGCAGCGTGCAAAGGGGGAACAACTTTATTAAGTTCCCTGTAATCTACTGTCATTCTTCAGGTTCCATCTGCTTTGCACACAGGCCATACCGGGGAGTTGTAAGGACTGTGTGCTGGCCGGATGATCCCCACCTTTTCTAATTCGCAGATTGTTCCTGTGACTTCTTCATAACCACCTGGCAGGTGGTACTGCTTGGTGTTAGTCACACACTGAGGGATGGGTAATAGCAAAGGGGAATGTGATGTGTGTCCCCGCAATACGGCCTTCACGACCCTGATCCTCAGCTGAAACTCCCCAGCTGTAGTTTCCAACCACAGTCCTTGCAAGACATCTACCCCCAAAATATATTCAGGAATAGAAGATACATACACCTTATATGACTTAGGAGGCAGTCTTCCTATCCCCAATGGAATAGTTATTGGCTTCACTTAAACAGTTTGTCCCCCATAACCGTCAATGGCCACTGGGGTCCCAGCAAACTGCTCTGGGTTCCCATAGAGGAGGGAATATTCTGCACCTGTATCCACCAAGGCCAACACCTGTTGTACATTGGAAGGGGACCAGTGGATAGCCAGTTCCACGTGTGGCCTCCAGTCCCCGCCCACCCCCATTAGACGGGTCCCTCAGCCCTTTTCCTATTCAAACTGGTACAATGGGTCTTGGGAGTTCTCCTCTCCCTCAGCCGTCTCTATCATATAATCTTGTAACCGAGCTGTGTGCGCACCAAACGTTTTATTGGTAGCTGCTGGGGCCTTTCGTCTCAGTGGCTGGAACTTCTGTTCTGGTTTAAGCTGCCGCCAAAGCTCCAAAAGAATTTTATTAGACTGGCCATCCAATTTCCCCTTATCTGCTCCAGCCGCAATCAAATCTACCCACATCTGCATTCGGGTAACCTTTACAGGCCCGTTTCCCTTGCTAGTTGGGGGGGACACATAGGCAGCAGCCCTCACTGCTTTATGATCCTGAGTGGCCTCCAGCTCTCCCAAATCTGCTACCATCTGTGTGACTGCATTGATGGGCTGCCCCACATAGGGGCCCAATATAGCCACAAGTGACCAAAAAAGGGCTGACGGGGCGCTAGCAAGGACAAATTCCCTCATTTTTGCCGTAAACACTTCCTCATCTGGCCCACGGGACCCAGGGTTGAAAACAGCATTCTTCATACCTAGTTCCCGAAGGACCTTTACTAACTCACTGTAGCACTGCCACCGACTCATTGCCCCCAGCAATTCTCCAGCATTCTGCCAGACCATACGAATGGCAGCCATCACCCATTCTAATAGGGTATGGTCTCCTGGGTTGCCATGGCAGTTCTGAAGACGCTGCCTCAAGGAAGAGTGTGTGGTAATGGCGGCCAATTTCTCCATCTCTGTTCCAGAGAGCATGATGCCATCCACCGCTATATCCCATAATCGTAGTAACCAGGCTACCAGGGATTCAGTAGGTTTCTGTCTAAATTGTGCCCCCAACTCCATCAGCTCTGCCTGGGTATAGGGCCGGACCACAGAGTGTTCCATTACCTGGGCAGGAGGCTGTGGCTGCCCTTGAGGGACTCTTTGCTGCTGGGTTTTTACCTTTTTGGCGACCACTGATCAGGCTCTCAGTGTGTGTATGGCAGCTTCAGCCTGAGCATTCTCATCCTCAGAAGAGGAGTTGCAAGCGCCTGCTCCCGCTGACTCAAAGCCAATCCACTGGCACGGATGCTGCTGCTCCTTTGGTGACCGTTTAGGCTCCTGTGGCTGCTGGCTTTTGGCCAGAAGCTGAGACTCGAGCTCTTGAATCCGCAGTTGTTTCTCCAACAACTGCCGGTGAAAACGTTCAGCTTCCAGGGTAAACTGCAACTCGTGAACCCGTAATTCCTTCTCCAGTGCTCGCTCCAATTCCAGCCTTTTCTGCCATTCTATTTGCAACTCACACTGAAGCTTTTGACCTCGGGCAGCTTCTCGCACAGAACTCCTGGTTTCCTCTTGAGTAAAAAACACGTAGCCCATGGCCCCTAAAAGGACAGCCATGGGGAACCAGAGGAGCAACCAGTACTGTACCCCACCCATCAAGGGTAGCGGCCCCATACCAATCTCTGAATCCTGCCGCAGATTACACCAGTTATAAGGCCAGGAGCCATGGCTGTCACTATCAAAGCAGCCGCCTGGCCCATGCAGGTCCCCATTGGATTTGGGCAGATGGTAAAGAAAGGGCAGAGTTAGAGGATGGTGGGCCATCCTATTTATTGGTGTCTCACCAAGACAGGCAAACCACAAAAGAAGACAAGGGAAAAGCAGAAAACCAGCTTTTCCCATGAAGGGCAAGGGATCAGGGAAGCCCCTGCAATCGTGATAGCAGGAACTGTGTGTGCAAGCTCCTGGTTTGCCCCACTTTATAGTGTAGAAAATTAAAATCCCTTAATCCAATATACAAACAAGAAAGTCTCTGATACAAAGTCACTTATCCAAGGCATAATTGGATTCCTCATGAGAGTGCACCACCCAGATCATATAATCAGTCAAGGGTGTGGGGAAAAGCTTAGCCCTAAAACCAAACCTTAGGCTACAATGACCTGGCCTGCTTATAGCCTGTCCCCCACACCCAATATAAGTCACAAGCGAGCAAACATATATATATTTACAAACTTATTTGACCAACACATAGTAACATTTTTTATTTGTGCACTAACCAAAAAATAAAGTACAAAATTATTTTCTCATTTTTTAGTTAGTTAATAAATAAAGTTTTAACATGTGTTTTAAAATACTACGAGGCCAAGAAAAAAGATGGCAGCCGAGTAGGCAGATGCACAGACGCCCAGCTCTCACCACCAAACTGGAATACAAATCAATTTAGGAAAAATCAGCATGAAAAACCAACTCTGAACTGCAAGAACAGCTCTCAAAAACCAAGGAGCAAAGAAGAAACAACAACAATCCTGGTAGGGAGTGCCTGAACATCCTCTGCTTACTGGAATGGGGGGGGGTGTGAGGCTGAGAGCCCAAAGAGGATCTCAGAGGAAAAAGAGCAGAAACTACTGCTCACAGCCACTTGCCTGGCGACCAGGGAGCGAGGTGTGCTGAAAAGACCAGCGTATCTCCCAAGTGGAAAGGACAGGGAGAGGGACAGACTGTGAGGGGCTAAGGAATGCAGGAAATGAACTAAAAAAGCTGACTCATCCGTGCTGGAGGTGGCCATAGCTGGGGGAGGGACTGAACCTTTCACAAAACAGAGCTGAAGTGCTTCCAGATCAGAGATCTCCGGACATCTCTCCAGCTCCAATCAGCGCAACAAGACACAGCTGAAAACAAGAAGTGGGGAGGAGGGGCAGTAACTCAGGTCTCCATGGAGATCTGAGATACACCTTCCCCTACTGAAGCTGAGAAAACACCCTGCCCCCAGTGAGATTAGCTGGCTAAAGAGGCCTTCAGAGTCTCAGGTTACACCCATCGCATTCCTGGATACAGTTTCAAGGAAGCCCGCTCCTGAGATCAGTAAACAAGACTATCACCTGTTAAGAAAACAAACAAATCAAGACTTCAAAGCTGCCCAAATCTGAAAGTGGATTACAGATAACAGCTGATACCAACCCAAGAAGACCTAGAAATAACACAACTAAAAACTGGAGGCAGACAACACCAATGCTAGACTCAACCAACTCTACAAATAAATCACCATGATGAGAAGACAAAGGAGTGCAATCCAAATGAAACCACAAGAGACACCTTCGAGAGATGAACTGAGTGATATGGAAATAATCAAACTTCCAGATGCGGAGTTCAAAATAATGATTGTAAGGATGCTTAGGGATCTTAGAACAACAATGGATGGTCATTATAAAAACCTAAATAAAGAAATAGCAAGTATAAAAAAGAATCAGTCGGAGATGACAAATACAATATCAGAAATAAAGACCACAATGGAAGGAATTAAAAACAGGATAGATAGAGCAGAGGATCGAATCAGCAAGTTATTAGACAACTGGAATGAAGGCATGAAAGCAGAGAAGAAAAGAGAAAAGAGACTCAAAAAGTCAGAGGAAACTCTTAGAGAGCTCTGTGACAACATGAAGAGAAATAACATCCGCATCATAGGGGTTCCTGAAGAAGAAGAAAAAGAACAAGGGATAGAGACTTTGTTCAATCATATCATAGCTGAAAACTTCCCTAAATTAATGCAAGAGAAACTCTCACAAATCCAAGAAGCACAGAGGACTCCATTAAAGAGAAACCCAAAGAAACCTACATCAAGACACATCATAATTAAAATACCAAAGCTAAGCGATAAAGAGAAAATATTAAAAGCTGCAAGAGAAAAAAAAGTTATCATCTACAAAGGAGCCCCCATAAGGATGACATCTGACTTCTCAACAGAAACACTTGAGGCCAGAAGGAATGGCAAGAAATATTCAAAGTAATGCAGAACAAGAACCTACAACCAAGACTACTTTATCCAGCAAGGCTATCATTTAAAATCGAAGGAGAAATAAAAAGCTTCCCAGACAAAAAACAACTCAAGGAATTCATTACAACCAAACCAATGCTGCAGGAAATGTTAAGGGGCCTGTTGTAAACAGATCAAAGTGGGAAAATAATATAGCAAAAAAAGGAATACACCTTTAAAGAAGAAAATGGCAATAAACAACTACATATCAATAATAACCTTAAATGTAAATGGATTAAATGATCTAATCAAAAGACATAGGGTAGCTGTGTGGATAAGAAAACAGGACCCATACATATGTTATCTACAAGAGACACACCTTAAAACAAAAGACACACATAGATTGAAGGTAAAAGGATGGAAAAAAAACGTTTCATGCAAACGGAAATGAAAAAAAAGCTGTGGTAGCAATACTTATATCTGACAAATTGGACTTTAAAACAAAGGATATAGTAAGAGATAAAGAAGGCCACTACATAATGATAAAGGGAGTAATCCAACAGGAAGATATAACTATTATAAATATCTATGCACCTAATATAGGAGCACCTAAATATATAAAGCAGACTTTGATGGATTTAAAGGGCAAGATCAACAGCAATACTATAATAGTAGGGGATTTCAATACCCCACTAACATCACTAGATAGATCCTCAAGAAAGAAAATTAACAAAGAAACAGCAGACTTATTGGAAACACTAGATCAACTCGATTTAATAGATATCTTCAGAACCTTTCACCCTAAAGCAGCAGAATATACATTCTTTTCAAGTGCTCATGGTACATTCTCTAGGATAGACCACATGTTAGGGCACAAAAGTGCTCTCAACAAATTTAAGAAGACTGAAATCGTATCAAGCACTTTCTCCGATCACAACAGCATGAAACTAGAAATGAATCACAACAGAAAAGCTCAAAAATTCTCAAACACATGGAAACTAAATAGCAGGTTGTTCAATAATGAATGGATTAAGAATGAGATCAAAGAAGAAATAAAAAAATTCCTAGAAACGAATGACAACGAGCATACAACAACTCAAAACTTATGGGACACAGCAAAAAAGTGCTGAGAGAAAAGTTCACAGCACTACAGGCACACTTTCAGAAGCTAGAAAAAGCTCAAATAAACAACTTAACCCTGCATCTAAAAGAATTGGAAAAAGAACAGCAAGTAAAGCCCAACTGT
This sequence comes from Saccopteryx leptura, assembly GCF_036850995.1. NCBI lineage: Eukaryota > Metazoa > Chordata > Mammalia > Chiroptera > Emballonuridae > Saccopteryx > Saccopteryx leptura. The sequence continues at coordinate 1,033,734 of NW_027095699.1, forward strand.
AGTAGAAGGAAGGAAATAATAAAGATCAGAGCAGAAATAAATGACATAGAGGCTAAAGAAACAATACAGAAGATCAATGAAACTAGGAGCTGGTTCTTTGAAAAGGTAAACAAGATTGATGAACCTTTAACTAGACTCACCAAGAAAAAGAGAGAGAGGACTCAAATAAATAAAATTAGAAATGAGAGAGGAGAAATAACAACTGACACAACAGAAATACAAAATATTGTAAGAAAATACTATGAAGAACTGTATGCCAAAAACCTAGACAACCTAGATGAAATGGACAAATTTTTTGAAACATACAATCTTACAAAAATCAATCTGGAAGAATCAGAAAACCTAAACAGACCGATTACAACAAAGGAGATCGAAACAGTTATCAAAAAACTCCCAACAAAGAAAAGTCCAGGGCCCGATGGCTTCACAAGGGAATTCTACCAAATATTCAAAGAAGAACTAACTCCTATCCTTCTCAAACTATTTCAAAAAATTCAAGAGGAAGGAAGACTTCCAAGCTCCTTTTATGAGGCGAGCATAATTCTGATTCCAAAACCAGGCAAAGACAACACAAAGAAAGAAAATTATAGGCCAATATCTCTGATGAATATAGATGCTAAAATCCTCAAAAAAAAATATTAGCAAACCGGATCCAACAATATATGGAAAAAATCATACACCATGATCAAGTGGGATTTATTCTGGGGAGGCAAGGATGGTACAATATTCATAAATCAATCAATGTGATTCATCACATAAAAAGAAGAAGAAAAACCATATGATAATTTCAATAGATGCAGAAAAAGCATTTGATAAAATCCAGCACCCATTCATGATCAAAACTCTCAGCAAAGTGGGAATACAGGGAACATACCTCAACATGATAAAAATCCATCTATGAGAAACCCACAGCCAACATCATACTCAATGGGCAAAAATTAAAAGCAATACCCTTAAGATCAGGAACAAGGCAGGGGTGCCCCCTTTCACCACTCTTATTTAACATAGTCCTGGAAGTCCTAGCCACAGCAATGAGACAAGAAGAAGAAATAAAAGGCATTCAAGTTGGAAAAGAAGAAGTAAAACTATCATTATTTGCAGATGATATGATATTGTATATAGAAAACCCTAAAGTCTCAGTCAAAAAGCTACTGGACCTGATAAATGAATTCAGCAAAGTGGCAGGATATAAAATCAATACTCAGAAATCAGAGGCATTTTTATACACCAACAATGAACAGTCAGAAAGAGAAATTAAGGGAACAATCCCCTTAACAATTACAACCAAAAAAATAAAGTACCTAGGAATAAACTTAACCAAGGAGACTAAAGACTTGTACTCAGAAAATTACAAAGCATTGATAAAAGTAATCAAGGAAGATACAAACAAGTGGAAGCATATACCGTGCTCATGGTTAGGAAGAATAAACAACATTAAAATGTCCATATAACCCAAAGCAATCTATAAATTCAATGCAATACCAATTAAAATACCAATGACATACTTCAAAGATATAGATCACATAATCCAAAAATTTATATGGAACCAAAAGAGGACACTAATAGCCTCAGCAATCTTAAAAAAGAAGAATAAAGTGGGAGGTATCACACTTCCTGATATCAAGTTATACTACAAGGCCATTGTACTCAAAACAGCCTGGTACTGGCATAAGAACAGGCATATAGATCAATGGAACAGAACAGAGAACCCAGAAATAAACCCACAGTTCTATGGAAAACTGATATTTGACAAAGGAGGCAAAGAAATACAATGGAGTAAAGACAGCCTCTTTAACAAATGGTGTTGGGAAAATTGGACAGCTACCTGCAAAAAAATGAAACTAGATCACCAGCTTACACCACTCACAAAAATAAACTCAAAATGGATAAAAGACTTAAATGTAGGCCGTGAAACCATAAGCATCTTAGAAGAAAACATAGGCAGTAAGCTTTCGGACATCTCTCGGAGCAATATATTTGCTGATTTATCTCCATGGGGAAGTGAAATAAAAGACAGGATAAACAAATGGGACTATATCAAACTAAAAAGATTTTGCACAGCTAAAGACAACAAGAACAGAATAAAAAGACAAACTACACAATGGGAGAACATATTTGACAATACGTCGGATAAGGGGTTAATAACCAAAATTTATAAAGAACTTGTAAATCTCAACACCAGGAAGACAAACAATCCAATCCAAAAATGGTCAAAAGAGATGAATAGACACTTCTCCAAAGAGGACATACAGATGGCCAATAGGCATATGAAAAAATGCTCAACATCACTAATCATTAGAGAAATGCAAATTAAAACCACAATGAGATATCACCTCACACCAGTCAGAATGGCGCTCATCAACAAAACAACACAGAATATGTGCTGGCGAGGATGTGGAGAAAAGGGAACCCTCCTGCACTGCTGGTGGGAATGCAGACTGGTGCAGCCTCTGTGGAAAACAGTATGGAGATTCCTCAAAAAACTGAAAATCAAACTGCCTTTTGATCCAGCTATCCCACTTTTAGGTATATACCCCAAGGACACCATAGAACGGCTCGAAAAGGAGAAATGCACCCTCATGTTTGTGACAGCATTGTTCACAATAGCGAAGATCTGGAAACAGCCCAAGTGTCTGCCAGAGGACAAGTGGATTAAAAAGCTTTGGTACATATATACTATGGAATACTACTCAGCCATAAGAAATGATGACATCAGATCATTTACAATAACATAGATGGACCTTGATAACATTATACGGAGTGAAATAAGTAAATCAGAAAAAAAAAGTAAGAACTATATGAATCCATACATAGAAGGGACATAAAAGTGAGACTGAGAGACATGAACAAGGTTGTGATGGCAACAGGAGTAGGGGTGGTGGGGGATGGGGTGAAGAAGGAGAGAGGGGTTGGGGGAGGGGAGGGGCACAAAGAAAACCAGATAGAAGGTGACAGAAGACAATTTAACTTTGGGGGAGTGGTATACAGCACAATCAAATGTCAAAATAATCTAGAGATGTTTTCTCTCAACATATGTACCCTGATTTATCAATGTCATTGCATTAAATATAATTTAAAAAAAAAGAAAAAAAACCCAATAAAAAAATACTACGAGGCCAGTGCCCTAACACTCAGATTCTCCATTACAGTAATAGATTTTATGTGTCACATCATTATTGACATGTTTCATTATTTCAGATTTCTTCATCTTTCATTTTATCTTGAAGTCTTCATTTCCTATAGAAAATTCCAGCTCCGTGTCCACAGAATCCCATTGTATCTGATGCCTGTCTCCATTTCTAAGACGTGAAATGTTTCCTGTACACAGAGCACACTGAGGAAGACCTGGGGATGAATACAGGAATGGAAAGCTCTTTCTAGCATCCCTCCATCTCCTTGCATCTTTGCACTCCAACCCCCTGCTTGCCTGAGGTTAGTCTAGAAAATCCAATCAAATGGAACAAGGTGTGACCCACAGACTGAAGCCCTCCTTATGTTAATCAGTGTCTATGCAGCCAGGGTGTGTCCATAGAGTAGATTTACTAACTCTCTTCCAGGTTAAAAGGGCCTCAGACTTGGGACTTAGGCATTTGCTCCTAGGAGAAGGAACTCAACAGTTGGGACACTGGAAGGAGAGGAACTGGCTGCTCTATGGAACTGACTTCAGCATCCATCTGCCTTCACCCTCTCCTGCAGGGTTGGGCTCTGGTGAGTTCCCCAGACACTACCATGTGAGGTGGCCTCATTCCTTTTAAGTTAATGAAGTCACATCAAAGCTTCTCTTGATCTGTAAAGTTTATTGTGTAAGCAGTTTTCCACCCATCTAGTTTCAGATGTTTGAGTATTGCAGTTTTTTCCCACTTTTGTCTTGAATCTATTTGCAATTTTAACTGCTTACATTAATATACTGTTCAAAACCATTGTTGGGCAGATAAAATTTATTATGCTCACTTAGTTAAAGATGGCACTGCCCACTTGGAGGCCGTCACCCAGGTGATATTTATGTGTGTTGGGGGTGGGCTGTGGGCAGGCAGGATCCTTGTAGCCTGGGGCTTGGTTTTAGGACTAAGCCCTTCCCACCCTTTTTGATGTGGGGTGGTGCAATCCCATCATGTCTCTGATAAGTGACTTTGTATTAGAGACTTCCCTATTTTGTATATTGGATTAAAGGTTTTGATTTCTACACTATAAAATAGGGGCAAAACAAAAGCTTGCTCTCATGGTTCCTGAGATTAGCATTAGAGGAGAGAGCAGAGAGGAGAGCAGAGAAAGGCTACGTCGAGGAGGACAGGAGAAGCAGCCAAGATGGCGGAGTGTTGAGTGAGAAGCCAGTTTGTGCAGGGAGAAGAAAGGAGATGGAGAACAGAGGTGAATAAGTCTGGTGAGCTAGAAACCTTTGATTCTAGGAAACTCGGATAAGTCAGTAGCTTTGTCAGCACTGAATGAGTGGGTTTTGAAGCCCAGTGTGTGTTTTTACTTGCCAACCTGGTGCAAGCTAGAATTAAAGCTAATGGCCCACCAGTTCTTGGCTCCATTATTTCTTTACCGACTGTCCGAATCCAATGCGAACCTGCATGGGCCAGATGGCTGTGATGGTGGCCCTGGCTACTGGCTTTACAACCATAATGCCAGTTACATGGGACTATCAAATTTAAATATATAAAATGAAATAGCTGAACTCCAGATATGAAGTGCTCTGTGATCACATGAGTTGAGCAGTGACCAAATGGCTCAATAAAGACAGGAAGCATTTCTTTCAACCTGGAAAGTTCTATTGGCACCTTGATTGATATCTGATGTTTTGATTTTTTTTATGATTTTAAATGCTTCATGTCCCACTTCTCTGAATTAATTTCCTTATATGTGTTTCATCAAGTGATATTCTTCATGTATGTCTCAAATGTCTTCAGACAGGTGCTTATATTTACTTTAATCACTTAAAAATGAACACACATTTAAGACAAACAATTTCCTGTTGTTTTTACTTCAGCTTTGTCCTATTTGTACTCATGCATAAGGTAACTGCATCTAAATGCTAAGCTTTAATAATGATCTAAAAATGTGCAGCAACATTATTTCAAAGACAATTCTTACCCATTAATATGCAGTAGACTGATTATGTCTTCTATGGTTGTCATTATTTTCTGGTTTTAGTCTATGTTTTTATGAATGTTGCATATCGTTTTTTCTTTTAATAGTAATATTTTCCTCCATCCTGGTGCACAAATCACTGATATGAAGCATCCACTGCAACACTTTAAATGTGGGCTCCTTCTTCAGTTCATGGTGCTTTGATACAAAAGGTTCTAGAATACTGGTAAACCTAGTCTTGTTTCCACATTCTGGAATTGCTTCGGTTACACTGAGCATGGACAGTCATGAAAGGTGGAGCTGTGGTTTGTAATCCAAGCTGAGATGATATATTTTTCCCTTTGAAGTATTAATTTGAGGTACATTTGTTTTGTTTTCTTGCATTCTGTGATATGTCCTAGCCTTCCTATCTGAGAATTACTCAGTTGTAAGAGGCTTCTGTGTTATGGGCTGAATTGCATGCCCTCTGAATTCATTTGCAGTAGTCCTTAATTCCAGTAACTTAGCATGTAGCTTTAGCTTGAGATAAAGTCATTAAAGGAGTAAGTAACATCAATGAAAGTATTTAAGGAGGGCCCTAATACAATTTGACCTTCAACTAATTAAGAAGAGGAAATCAGAGGGCAGACATATAGGGAGAAGGTCATGTAAAGAAACAGGGTAAGATGACCATCTACCCACTAGGGAAGCTCTCACAGAAATGCCACTCTGCCTGTACCTTGAGCTCAGACATCCCTGAAAGCCCCTCACAGTGGAGACTGTGAGTCAGGACAGGGGTGAATATCTCAGCTGTGGGCTCAGTCCCCGTATGTAGAAGGGAGGAAGCATGTCTTACACAAGACAAGGAAATGAAGATGGATTTTGATGCTTGAGAATTGCAGTCCCTACACTGCAAGGACCCATGTGAAATAGAATGTAGATGTAAGGAGTAATTTTGTGAAAATTTAAGGGAAAAAAAAGATGTAATAACAGGGTGTTTCTTCTGAATATTTCTGTTACAGATGCTATTCCAGGTAAAACTTAGCTGTTCTGTGATTCCCTAGAAAGCCCTGAAAAATCTTAGCACAGGACACAAGAGAGAAAAACTAAATGGCAGCTGTCCCTTTTCTAATTGTATAATTTTGTCACATTACTAAAGTTTTTAGAACCTTTGTTTATGTCATTTGTAAACTGATAAATAAACTATAATTAACATAGCTGTTGTGAAAATTAAATAAACAAATATATGTAAATCTGTAAGTACACAGTCACACTTAACCCAAATTTAAATTTTCTTCTGAGAATCGGCTACAAATGAGTGAAATAATTATTCTTTGTTCATGATGCATGTTTATTATTTCTTCATAAAATATACTTACTATTGACATGTTAAGTGAGAAATCATAGTTCATAAATGTTTTCACTCCCATGTATGTGTATATACATATATCGGCATGTACATATATACACATGCATGTGTGTATATGTAACAGAAAATGATTGTTGCAGCTAAAGAAGGTAAATATAGACTGGATTGGAGGGTAATTGGTCAGCTCCCACCTGACAAGTTACCAGATGGGCCAACCTGATTTTTCACTCAGCTCAGACAATCTGAATTCTCTGGGTACTGTTGACCTAGATGACAGAGGCAGTTCATGACAGCACCTCTGTGACTCACATATGTTCTCCCGCTACCTTCTGATGCTGGAGAATTTATGATCTTCACTAGCAGGATGGGGGCCATTGTTCTCTCCAAATGGACTAATTGTTGAGTTGATGGACTCCATCATAAAACGGTTCTTAGTTGCTTGGTATCCAAATCCGTCAGGGGCTTGAGCAAGAAGGGAATGAGAATCCAGAGGACTCATGGAGGGTGGAAACCCCTGCTGGTCCAGAAGGCAAAGAAATGACACCAGAGAAGTCCCAGAGTGTTTCCCTTTAGGTGGAAACTAAGTCTACATGTGAGTCAGGCATCTCTATGCTTTGGAAACTGGAAGGAAATTGAATAATTACAGATTCCATAGACTTGTTAACACAGAAAACTAAATATATACAATGTTGTTATTTTTAAGATATTTATATTTTGATCTTTTTATAGCAACCACAGCTATAGTACTATTACAATTGACCTTAAAGTTCAGAGACCTCTGCATGATATTCTTAGAATGCAACACTGGTTTTCCTTTCTTAAGGTAGGAAAGGTGAAACCACCCAGGTGAACACTGAGTCTTTGTGACTGGTGAAACTGGATATTGTTAACCCGACTAGAGTCTCATGGCTTCTTTTTCTGTCCTCAGATTTGCCTGCTTTTTGCTTCGATCATCTGTGAGGAAAAACCAAGATAAACACACCTGGTAACTGAGATATCAGCCATGGAGACCGTGGTGAGTAGGGAATGCCTCTTTCTACTGAAAGGGCACTGTTACAGCCATTAAATGGAACACTTTTTCCTGTTGTCATGGATGTCTGCTGCACAGCTCCTAATTCTGGGTTTTGAGTGAGAATGGTGCAGAATTATTAAAAAAAAAAAAAAAAAAGGAATGGGATCGGAAGGACTCTTCAATGCTGATGGCAATATTCAAGCACTCCACAGCCATAGTTTACTTTATTATATAGACATATGCAAATAAAGGATGTCCTTGATACAAAATTACACATCTGAGGCTAAAACAGAAACTCTCCCAAGGCATAAACAAAAAATCCCCCACCATGCATAAGTGAAATCAACCAACATCTTAACAAACAAAGAGTAAGGGGAAGGGCATGTAAATTGCTTCCTGCAACTTCAGCAAGCAAGTGAAGTGGGTGCAAATACTCAGCATAATAGCTAAATATGGAAGTGAATGGTGGAGAACTTAGCCTTTTACTAAGCCTCAAATCTAAAAAGGCTTCTTGTGATTTATGGTCCACAACATATTCCCCATTTCTTTTTTATTTTTAATTTGTGTGCTGAGATATGCACTCGTTGATTTCCTAGTTTCCCAGATTCTAATTTGGAGGCAGACAGACAAAATACAGAACAAACACAAAATTAGTATTGCCAATGCTAACAGATACCCAAACAAACATTCTAACACATTACGGTGATTAAAACCTTTAAGCAAATTTTTAGCCAATATAACAAGAATCTATAAAAGAGTAATGTCCTAGGCCCTGGCCGGTTTGCTCAGTGGTAGAGCATCGACCTGGCATGCGAGAGTCCCAGGTTTGATTCCTGACCAGGGCACACAGGGAAAGCACCCATCTGCTTCTCCACCCCTCCCCCTCTCCTTCCTCTCTGTCTCTCTCTTCCCCTCCAGCAGCCAAGGCTCCATTGGAGCAAAGTTTGCCTGGGCACTGAGGATGGCTCTGTGGCCTCTGTCTCAGGAGCTAGAATGGCTCTGATTGGGGCAGAGCAAACCCCTAGATGGGCAGAGCATTGCCCCCTGGTGAGCAGGCCATGTTGATCCCGGTTGGGCGCGTGCGGGATTCTGTCTGACTGCCTCCCCATTTCCAACCTCAGAAAAATACCAAAAAAAAAAAAAAAGAGTAATGTCCTTGACATGTTCACCAAGTCCAAGTTGGTACCAACACCATTCCAAATCCCTTCAAATGTAACCCAACCCCAGTTCAGTCCATTAGGAGCTGTCACAAGGAACAGGATTCCAGAAAAAGTCCACATCCAGAAAAATTTTGCATGGCACTGTAATTGTTGTCACATTTTTATACTTTGCAGCTTGTGTCCAAGTCCCAATGACCACTGCTTCTAGCTGGTAATGATTTAGATAGACTGGAAAAGCCATCTACAGCATCTGTGCACATAAAATTTCTATTCTTCTCAGCCTGGAGAAATGAGACCAGGGTGATTTTCCCTGGAGCTCTGCAACCATGGGGTTGTGAAGAGAACCTTAGGATACACTTAGCTGGGTGGCAAAGGGAAATTTGTAACAGAAGTTGGCAAAAAGGAGAAAGAGAGCTCTAAATGAGGAGTAAGCCCTAGCCTAAAATATGAGTGGGGCATTGAGGCAGGTGGAATAAAAAAAATACTATATATTAAATAAAGCAGCAGAAAAAATAGGACTATCAACACCCACAACAGACATCTTTGAGGGAAGAATAAAACAAACCCGAATTATTCAGGCAAAACCTAGTAAGTGGCCCTTGTGTAAATGAGGTCAGTTTACCTGCAACTTGGAAGAAATACCCTAGGCTCTTCCACAGTGAGATGGGGCCAATGATCCTGGGCACCTTTAGCCTTCATTGGCAAGTCCCAGCACGGGGGGCAAGGTTAGGTCACAGATGACTGGAGCAGGGTTGGAGGAAACTGAACCCTCCCTTAGAGAGGCAAAGGGGAAGCCTACATTCCAGTGCCCCTTTTCCAACAGCAAAGGCATGTAAGCCTGGAAGCCTTGGGCTTAATGATCTTCCTTTACACTATTGAAGCAGGGCCCTGATGGAGTCCTCTGTGGTCTTGTTAGGGCCTTGGAGCCTTTGAGGGCACATGCTGAGAGCTAGTATTTCACCTGATCACTTCTGGGCTTTTTCTGCCTCTTGGTCATTATAGACCTCACAAGCCATGCTCAGAAGATCTCACTGAAGTGTTTGAGGAACCCTATCCACCTATATAAACCTTTTCTGTATATCTGGAGCTATTTGGAAAAAGACAAAACAGTGTTATTAGCTGGATCAAATAAAAGAGAATAGAAGTTTACAGGAGAAAAAAATTTTGCATCTCCTGTTCATCAGCGTTCAGAAGAAAGTTCTTTTTAAAAGGATAAGGTAGATCTGCAAGAGTTCCAGGATATGACTCCCCCTTTTATATTTTTTTAAAACTGACCTTCAATATTTTCTGGATACACTTTAATAATACCTTGACTTTAAAGATTGTAAGAAATACGCATAATTCGAAAGGTTTGACAAAATGTAGTAAATGCTTTTTCTACATATGTAGCAGTATTGTCAGTTTTAATCAGATTAGGAAGTCCAATAATAGAAAATGCATACAAACAATGAGCTATAACATGATTAGAAGCCTCTCCTTTTTGGCAAAGGCTACTATAAATCCAGAATAAGTATCCACTGTAACATGGACAAAGTATTGTTTGCCAAATGAAGGTATATGAGTAACACCCATTTGCCAAAGTTGTCCTGGTAGGAGTCCTTGAAGATTAACTCCAAATGAAGGGATAGATTATAATATAGGACATTTTGTACAGGATTTAACAATCTGCCCTGCTGCTTCTTGAGAGAGTTGAAACTGTTTACACAGGGCGGCAGCATTCTGGTGATGAATAGTATGAGACTGAATTGCTTGATCTGTAGTGGATGCTCCAATAATTTTATTTTGGGTAGTTTGATCAACAAGGGCATTCCCTTGTGCTAAAGCACCAGGGAGCATGGAGGGAGCTTGAATATGTCCTATAAAACATGTAGCTATATGTTGACATACAAGTCTTTGAAGAAGGAGAAATTGCTGCAATAGTTCCTCATCAGTAGTTGTCCCTAAGACAGCAGTCTCTATAGTGGAAACAACCATAAGTAAATATTTGCTGACTGTATACAGACTAAGGAGGAACATGGCAAATGCTGAAAAGCCATGATAATGTCATGTAATTCTACTCTTTGAGCTGATTTTAGGGTGACTGTTTCAGTATAAACGTGTCCATTGATTATTAAGTCTGCTATTCCTGAGCTGGACCCATCAGTAAAGATTGTAGGTGCTTCAGGAATGGGTTCATTAACAATTGTCTTAAGAAATACAAATGTACTAATTAATGGAAATTGTAATATTTTATCAGCTGGGTAGTGAGAATAAATTTGGCCTGTAAAATCTGCAAAAGCAATTTGTCATTTAGTGGAAGTTTCCTAGAGCCATTGTTATTGATCCTTTGAAAAAAGAAACAACAATTTGATGCTAAAAACTGTGTAAGAGGTGCCTATGTCCCTTGATAATAAAGGAGTGAACACGATCAAAATATGGAGATAAATTTTTTCTTTCTTTCTTCTTCTTATTATTTTTTTTGGGGGGCGGGGATTTTTCCAAAGCCAGAAACGGGGTGGCAGTCAGACAGTCTCCCACATGTGCCTGACCGGGATCCACCCAGCACGCCCACCAGGGGATGATGCTCTGCCCATCTGGGGCATCATTCTGTTGCAACCAGAGCCACTCTAGCACCTGAGTCAGAGGCCACAGAGTCATCCTCAGCACCCGGGCCAACTTTGCTCCAATGGAGCCTTAGCTGTGGGAGGGGAAGAGAGAGACAGAGAGGAAGGAGAGGGGAAGGGGTGGAGAAGCAGATGGGCCCTTCTCCTGTGTGCCTTGGCTGGGAATCAAACCCAGGACTCCTGCACGGCAGGCCGATGCTCTACCACTGAGCCAACTGGCCAGGGCAAAAACTTTCTTAGTAGTAACATCTAATCAAATCCATTCAATAAGACCTGAAGCTTGCCAGAATAGTCCCGTTTAAGTGTAACTCGAGGGACAAATTAGTAAGGCAATTGATTCTTAGGATTTATGCATTTCAGTTGTGCTTGTTGTAAGGCTTTTTCTACAAGCTTTAAAGCTTGCTGTCCCACAGCAGTAAGTAGTCGAGGAGAAGCTGGTTCATCTGAGCCTCTAAGAATATCAAAAAGGCTTCAGTTCCCCGGTAGTTAATTTTAAGGAAGGTCTAAGCCAATTAATGTCTCCTAATAATTTCTGGAAATTGTTCAAAGTTTGCAAATGATCTGTCCTGATTTCTAATTCTTGTAGACAAATTGTTGATCCTCAATAATTTGTCTTAAATAAGAAGAAGTTAAAGATTGCTGTACCTTTTCAGGAGTTATATAAAGTCCTGATTCTTTCAAAGAATGTTCTAGTTGTTGCAAAATGGTCAACACAGTGTCTTTATCTGAATGAGTATTAAGAACATTATCCATATAATGAATTATGTACATCTTAGTGTGCTGCCTTTGTACTAGAGAGATAGCTTGAGCAACATATTTTTGGCACAAGGTAGGACTGTTAGCCATACCTTGAGGCAGAATTCTCCACTGGTATTGCTCCATTGAAGCCTGGAAATTAAGTAGAGGAACACTGAATGCAAAACACTTGCAATCATGAGGGCTTAAAGAAATAGTAAAAAAGCAATCCTTCAAGTCAATAATTACAAGGTAATAATTCCATGGAATGGCAGTAGGAGAAGGGAGTCCTAGCTGGAGAGGACCCATAATTTCCATCATCTTATATATTACTCTCAAATCTTTTAATAGCCTCCAGTTTCCTGATTTCTTTTTAATAACAAATATAGTCATATTTCATGAGCTATTAGATGATTCAATGTGCCCAAGCTGTAACTGCTCTTGTACCAATCGAGCAGCTACCTTAAGTTTCTCCTGAGACAAGTGTCATTGGTCTACCCATATAGGATTATCTGATTTCCAAGTAATTGGGTCTGCACAATGCACTATTGGGGTAGCAGGAGCTGCCAAAGCCCCTATGCTATATTTTGATATCTTAATCCATGCCTTCTGGTATTGGTTGCCACTTCTATGAGGGTGAGAATTCCCCACTGTTCTTTTCCTAGTCCCTTAGTGGGCAAAAATTCCTGATTAAGCACTTCAATATTGAATAAGCTATTAGGATTTACAAGCAACACTCCCATATTTTTCAAAACATTTCTACTGCACAAATTAACTGGCAATCCAGGAAGCACATAAGGCTGAAAAAGTCCAAAATGAACTTCTTTATCTTCCCATTGTAAAAAACTAGAGCATTGTTGAGGGAATTTACTCTGCCTTATACCATGTAGTTCTGTGGCTGCTGCATGAGTAGGCCAGGAAGAAGGCCAATGTAGCTTAGCAATAACAGATACATCACCTCCAGTATCTAAAAGTCATTTAAATATATGCCCTTGTATTGTTAGTTCCATTTCAGGATGTTCCTGACCTATTTTTTGAATTCAATTGGCAAAATCAGAGGAGGTGAATCCTCATTTTCTCGGGGTCCCTTTTGCACGGTTTGGCCAAAGAAACAGAATTACCAACCTTATACTATTCTTCTAACTGCCTGAAGCATCTTGAGACAAATTCTTGAGATCACTTATTAGGACCCAGCTTAATTTTGCTCAATTTCCTTGTTTTCCCTACTTGAGTATAACCTTACACATACACAAGATAATTTACACACAGAAACCACATGTATAACATATAACTTTGATCAATCCTAATACTTGAATTGCTATTTGGCTCTGAACTCTGAACACACCTCACAATGCACTAACCAAATCAGTAAGTCTTAATAGATCTCCATTCTAGTCTATTTAAATTTAAATGAATGCTCCTTACAAGTTCTAAAATCATTTTATTTTTTCTAAATATTAGAGCCAGCATTTCCAATTTTTGCATGTAAAACAAAGCAAAATTAATTCAGGCCTTAAAAACAGACACATTTTAGACAACATTAAACAAAGACTAAACAGAAACAAGAATTAGACGAACCAGACAAGCCAGAGAGAAACCTGGGATTTCAGAGTACAACCAGATTAGAAAGATGCCTACCTGATTTTAGTCGGGGCATTTTCTGACAGAGGGACTGAAGGATGGGACTAAACAAAATCTCCCCGAGAAAATTTGCTCTTGGCAGCTGCTGGGATATTTTCCATAGTCAGATCCAACACAGGTCCCCTGCCTCAATTTCCAGGCAAAGAATAAGAAAGAAACAGTGATCGTTCAAAAGATTGTAGTTAGTACATTAAAGAAAATCAGACCATAACTGGAAAAGCTGTAACTTTCCTAATACCTGAGTCACCTATCCATTCTCAAACTCTATAGTTGCTGTAATGAGTGGCTCAGGTTGACTATGCTGAGATTTCTCCCCTACCTCAATGGCCTTTTCATGAAAGTCTGACTTTCACAGCATATAATCACCCCCGGAGAGACAAGAACAAGAAATTGCCTTCCAGTCATTTGGGGGAAGAGGCTTTGCACTAATAGTATCTGATAAACCAAGTGCAAAGGGGCAGTAGGCCCATACTAAACACAAGTAAGTTTAAGCTCTTTCAGAGTTCTAAAAGGTACAGGTTCATGCCCTCACACTAGTCTCCCCATAGCATCCTATCTTTCTACAACAGGAAAACAGGTAAAGCTATTTATTGTTTCCCCTATTTTCCGAGCCTAGTCTATAGATTGTTGAAAAGGGAATTTCCCAGATTTTGAGCTGTAGACTCCAAAATCAGCCTGATAAGGGAACAGAGGAGCAGAGGGTTGAACATAGGAAGGAGCAGAGGGCAGCAGAAGCCCCGTGGCTAAGGCAGCCATAGCCATGGATATTTTATCCCCTGAGTCATCCTCAGACTGCAAGTTATCCTCATATTCACATCCCTCTGTTTCCAGCTCACCGTGACACTCTTCAGACAATGATTTGTCTTCATACAGAAACATTTCTAAAAAAAAATCCCTTATTTTTTTATCCTAACTGTTCAATAAAATTTTACTTATGATTATACTTTCCCCAAAAACTTTCTTTTCCTGCACACTGCACTTGGGGTGTTCCATCACCTGCCTGCAGTTTAGTTTCCTCGTACTCAAGTCTTCTGTTCAGGTGGCTCTTGCCATGGACCAGCAAGGCTCCTAATTCTGGGTTTTGAGTAAGAATGGTGTGGAATGAAGAAAACAGACTTACTAAGAAAAAAGGATGAGACTGGGAGGACTCTTCAGTGCTGACGGCAATATCCAAGCACCCATAGCCCCAGTTTGCATTATTATATAGCCATGTGCAAATCAAGGAAGTCCTTGATCCAAAGTTACACATCTGAGGCTAAAACGGAAACTCCCGCAAAGCAGAAACAGGAATCCCCCCACTATGCATAAGTGAAATCAACCAACATCTGAACAAAGAGGAAGAGGAAGGGAATGTAAATTGCTTTCAGCAACTTAAGCAAGCAAGTGAAGTGGGTGCAAATATTCAGCATAATAGCCAAATATACAGATGGAGGGTTGAGAAATTAGCCTTTTGCTCTGTTTAACCTGGAATGTCCATAATGTTTTAGGAGTCAGTGACATCCCAGGATATAGCTGTAGACTTCACCCAGGAAGAGTGGGCCCTGCTGGACACATCCCAGAGGAAGC
The DNA here is from genome assembly GCF_036850995.1 of Saccopteryx leptura. Taxonomy (NCBI): domain Eukaryota; kingdom Metazoa; phylum Chordata; class Mammalia; order Chiroptera; family Emballonuridae; genus Saccopteryx; species Saccopteryx leptura. The sequence continues at coordinate 1,048,890 of NW_027095699.1, forward strand.
TATACAGAGATGTGATTCTGGAGAGCATCGATCACCTGGTCTCTGTGGGTGAGTCTGTGAACACGTGTGTCTTTGTGTATGCGTGGACACTTCCATGGACACAGGGTGACAGGTACACAGAACAGCCGCCACTGTCCCACTCTGGTCACTGCCCTGATTCTCTCACCACCCTCATAACTGCTGGGAAGGAAGATGTTTCTTTACATTCTATTTTCCTCACCACACTAGAATGTTGTCTTGACACAACTGCATTCCATTTTGCTGCTCTGTCTCCAGCACTCAGATCAGAACAGGGGGACCAATGAATCTTATTAATCCTCAAATAAGTAACTGAACATTTAAAAAATACTTATGTTGTCTGGTGAAGAACCTTCACTGTTTTCTATGTTCCAGATGTTGCTGGGAGCAGGAGGGCTCCAGTGTTCTTTTTCTTCTTCCGGAGCCTGTGTTGGACTTGGTGAGAGTGTAATTTTATGAGCATGTATCTCCAAATGCACCATTTTCAAGGTGTTACTGCCATATGCTGACCTAACATCTCCTGACTACTCTCCAGTTTTCATAGTTCAATCCTGATTACTTTCTGGCAGTGACTTTTAAACAGTTTCTGCTACCTAAAATATTTCATTTCATGTAAAAAACCCAAAAAACAAAAAAACCAAATGCGATGTTTTGAAATGTTCATATTGATCATGGTGCAATTCTATGTTTCCATTTTCCTAATGCCGTTGGGACAATTTATTGCTTTTTGAACATTTTAGGCACAAGAAGTCTTCTTAGAAAACAAGAAATGATACTCTTGCAACAGATGTGCAGAGAATATTTCCCATGATGTCTTTGGTAAGTTTCACAGGCGTAACAGTTAACCATGTGCAGTTATATTATGCGACAATGAGATAAATAAGCCATGAGCAAAACACCTGAATGTAACAGTATAATTAAATTGGAATTTCCCTCTTTCCAAAAAAATTTGGATAACTTAAAATCAGTGAAGAAATTAACATGATCCAAAATAGTATCTTCGGATATAAAAAAGGCTATGTCATAAATTTTTCTCATTACTAGTCATTGAAACAAACTAAAGTCTTCCAAATGTATCTGATATTCTGTGGGTGGGATGCTACAAGAGACAATATTTGTGCCTGCAGGGGAGTGGCAAAAGTGTGTACAACTAATTTTGGAAATATTTTCAGCACAGACTGAGTGTCTGGTAATCTAGGATTTCTTCATAAAGAAATGAGTGTGCAGATGTATATGGACAAACAATTAACACTTTTTTATCTCTTTCCAAAAAGCAGAGATCTCACCCTCCACAGGGTCTTATCAAATTCACTGAACTGAGTGATGAATCTACTCATCAATGTGCCCTGACACAATGTTTCTTAGCTCACGTAGGAAAGAAACCTGATCTCAACCAGCAGTGGGGAAGGTCACCTAGTGAAGAGTCCTCCCTCAATACACACAATCAGACTCACACCAGAGACAAATCAAATGCATGTCATGTATGTGGGAAAGTCTTTAGCAGCTTCTCTAATCTTCAGCAACACAGGATGATTCACACAGGAGAGAAGCCATTTCAGTGACATCTTTGTGGGAGCACCTTTGTACAAGGCTCTGACCTTAGAAACCACAGTCAAATGCACACCAAAGAGAAGCCATATAAGTGCCAGCAGTGTGGAAAAGCCTTCAGTCAAAGTTCTTACTTTAGACAACATGAGAGAATTCACATGGGAGAAAAGCCATATGAATGTCACATATGTAAGAAAGCTTTCAAACGAAGATGGTACCTTAGAAAACACCAGATGATCTACACTTGGGAGAAACATTACAAATGCTACCAAAGTGGGAAAGCCTTCAGTCAGAGCTGTGGCCTTAAACACCACAAGATAACCTACTTGGGAGAGAAACCACATATATGTCTCGTGTGTGGGAAAGCTTTCAATCAAAGTAGTAAACTTAGGCTGCATAACAGAACACACACAAGAGAGAAACCATATGAATGTCAGCAGTGTGGGAAAGCCTTCAGTCTACAATGGATCCTTAGACAGCATGAGAGGATCCACACTGGAGAGCGGCCATATACCTGTCACCTGTGCAGGAGAGACTTCACACATCGTTTTTCCCTTAGACAGCATGAGAGGATCCACACTGGAGAGCGACCATATTCCTGTCAGCTGTGCAGGAGAGACTTCACACATTCCTTTGCCCTTAGATGGCACGAGGGAATGCAACACTAGAAAGAAAATCACGAAAGCCTTCAGAGACATTCTGACCTGGAAGGACATGGCGCTACAGAGGACAAGACTGTGGAAGAAACATCAATCATAGCTTTAGCATTAGAAAGCACCAGCAGACACACGCACTGAATAAACACTCGGCAAGCAATGTGAAAGATCTGTTTGTCATCATACAACACAGTACAGAAAACATTTTATGTATGAGTGCAGCTGTAGGGGCGTAGAAGGCCTTCACTCCTGTTCTGCTGTCACACAGACTCACTGTAAGTGTACTCATATAGATGGTGACAGCAGCAACTCCAGTCTGGGAATGCAGTTGAAAAATAGTTGCAGAGAAGATAACCTGCAATGCTTCATTTATAATATATTTGTAATATGAACAAACTTCATATATGGGAAACCCTAAGTCCGTGATCACCCTTAAAATAATATTCAGCCCAGTACCAGGCTTTCTATGCTCCAGAATCTCAGAGAGAACTAACAGTAACACGGGGTCAGATGGAGACATGGCTGGAGGACTTCTCACAAACCGTCCCTCCCATTTGGGTCATTCAGTGTAAAATCAGCAGAAACACTTTGCTCCTAAACAAGGCTGTGCTGTCTGTGAGGGCTCACACTGTACAA